>NC_082668.1:53808705-54108705 GCF_025265405.1 Mesoplodon densirostris
GCTCTGCAATGGGAGGGTCCACGGCAACGAGAGGCCCACGTAGAGCCAAAAAAAAAAAGACACGTGCTGGCAATCCTGTACTACAGAACATTTAACATAGCCAATACTTGGAAGCTACGAAAATGTCCATCAACAGAGGAATGCACAAAGAAGAAGTGGTCCATGTACACAATGGAATATGACTCCAATAAGAAAAATATAAATTCAATTCATAAAGCAAACATAAGTAAGGAGACATCAGCTTTTGGGGGCACATTCCACTCTAGTATATAACAGAGGAACACCACTGCCAGGATGGTCTGTTTCCCTAGTTACCAGATTGGGAAAAGCAGAAATGCTGCCGCCCTCTGGCCGTTACCTGCAACAGCAGCTTTAAAACCTGTACTTAGGGTCACTTCATATGCACCAATACTGGAGGGCTGTCAATGAAACCTGACCTCAAAATATCTTGAGGGAGGTAATGGCCAAAATATTTCTAAATGTCACACACACTTCACGAAAACAATTTGAAGAGGTAAGCTGTACTCACAGTTTGAAGAAAAAAAGGACATGCGAGAAGGCTCAATTTCAAGGGATTATGAGATGCATGCAAATCCAACCACAAAGTGGTATCAGCTCACACTCGTCAGAATAAACGTCAGCAAAAATACTACAAACAATAAACGCTGAAGGTGTTGTGGAGAAGACCATAACTTCAACTTTAAGTGGGACGTATCCTGGTAAGAGACACTAATGAGAACAGAATGGAGGTGCCTCCACAAGGTAAACATTTTGCTACCATATGATCCAGCAGGCCCACTCCTGGGCCTATACCCTAAGAAGACAGAATTGGAAAGACACAGGCAGGCAAATGTGCATTGCCGCAGCATTACAATAGCCATGACATGGAAGCAACCAAAAAGTCCATCAACAGATGAGTGGACAAAGACGAACTGGTACATGTACAGACAGAATAGTAGCGAAGGAAAAAAAGGACACAATGCCATTTGCAGCACCGTCGATGAGTCTAGAGGTAATCACGTGACTTGTAGTAAGTCAGAAAGAGAAAGACACATATCGTATGATATCACTTATAGGTGTTACCTAAAACTTGATACCAGTGAAGATATTTCCACAGAGAAGGGCAATCACAGATTCATTAAACAAACTTATGTTTCGCCAATGGAAAGGTGTGAGGATTGGATACATTAGGATATTGGGGTTAACAGACATATACAAACACAGGTGAAATATAGAATCACCAAACACCTACGGAATACCAAGAGAAGACTACTCAGCATTCTGTCATAACGTACATGGGAAAAGGATCCCAGGAAGAACAGACACATGTATATGTGTAAAAGAACCACATCTTGCACACCTAAAACAACCCAAACATTGTAATCAAACTGGCTGTGATAAAAAATAAAAATTAAATTAAAGAAATGAACAAGAAGCCGTGAGACAAACATAAGGGGCATTTTCCTGGCACATTCCATTCTAAATTACAACCTAGAACACGACTTCCACTGAGGCTCGGTTGCCCCAGTAACCAGATTTGGTAAAGGAGAAATGCTGCCACCTTGTGGCCATTTCACACAACAGCAGCTGTAATCCCAGCGCTAATAGTCAGTAGATATTCAAAGTAATTGGCAGGCCTGTAAATGACACCGGCCCTGAAAACAAATCCTGGGGTCGTATATCGACCAAAAAATTCAAAAGACGTCCATATTTCAAAACGACAGTTTCCAGAGGCATGTTTTACGCACATTTCTGTTCTGCTTCTTTTTCTTTATTTTTTTTCTAAAATACGGGAATGGAAAAAGGCAACCCTCAGAATGGGAGAAAATATTTGCAAAGGAATCAGTGGACAAAGGTTTAATCTCCAATATATATAAACAGCTCATGCAGCTTAATATATATAAAACAAACAACCCAATACAAAAATGGGTAGAAGATCTAAATAGACATTTCTTCAAAGAAGATGCAGAGATGGACAAGACGCACATGAAAAGCTGCTCAACATCACTAATTATTAGAGAAATGCAAATCAAAACTACAGTGAGATATCACCTCACCTGTTAGAATGGGCATCATCAGAAAATCTACAAACAACAAATGCTGGGGAGGGTGTGGACAAAAGGAACCCTCTTCCACCATTGGTGGGAATGTAAATTGATACAGTCACTATGGAGAGCAGTATGGAGGTTCCTTTGAAAACTCAAAATAGAATTAGCATATGATCCAGCAATCCCACTTCCGGGCATATACCCAGAGAAAACCATAAATCCAAAAGACACATTCACCGCAATGTTCATTGCAGCACTATTTACAATAACCACGTAATGGAAGCAACCTAAATGCCCACAGACAGACGAATGGATAAAGATGTGGTACATATATAAAATGGAATACTACTCAGCCATACAAAGGAATGAAACTGGGTCATTTGTTGAGACGTCGATGGATCTAGAGACTGTCATACAGAGTGAAGTAAGTCAGAAAGAGAAAAACAAATACTGTATATTAATGCATATATGTGGAACCTAGAAAAATGGTAGAGATGAACCGGTTTGCAGGGCAGAAATAGAGACACAGAGGTAGAGAACAAACGTATGGATACCAAGGGCGGGAAGCCATGGGTTGGTGGTGGTGGGATGAGTTGGGAGATTGGGATTGACCTGTATACATGTATATGTATAAAATAGATAACTTATAATAACCTGCTGTATAAAAAAATAAATTAAATTAAATTTCAAGATTAAAAAAATAAAATTTAAAAATAAAGCAGAAAAAAGTTCCTCCCTTCACACAGATATATTTATATGAATGAATTATTTCCATGATTATATCTATAAATACATGAAAGAGAAATGAAATCTACCTTGAACCAAAAAAGAAAAAAAAAAAAAACAGAACCCACCAGTTATACAGAGGAAAACGCTATCAGGGCACTTGCTCCAGTGGTAAACAATTCTGAAGTTCGTCAGAGGTGGGGAATCATCTCCCATGCAGCCAGCAGGCCCCCCACAAGGAACGTCCTCATTGCAAAGCTGGGGGACCATGCCGAGGGGTCTGTGAGTAAACGTGAGATGAGCCCCAGGCCAGCTGCTGCTGAACTGTTCCCACCCTTCCCAGGTAAAACACTTGAATATGTACAAGAACTCGAAAGCCTAGAGGAAGGGCCGTGGAGCCACACCAGCGACAGCACGCAAGCCGACTTGGTGCCTGCAGGCCAGCCAGGATGCTCCTGGCCCGGGCGCTCTTCTGGAAGCTTTCCATTTCCCTGCCTGAGATACCCCTCCTGTCCCGGCCCCCACTGCTTTTTTCCTTCCTCACCTCTGCCCGGGGAGAAATTCCAGCCGAAGGTATGGGTGACACATCCTCTTCTTTAGCAGGTGGCAGCCTGGCAACTCCTGCAGAATCTCCAGCAGAGCCCCACTCACACCGGACCACCCACAAAGCCGTGGCCCCTCACACCCTCCCACCAGCACAGCCCCGAGACTGCTGACGGGACAGAGAATATGGCGTCAGGCATACCTGCAGTGCCTCTTGCTGCCTGGAGTGGTGTTTATATTGACCTCAACACAGGCACACCTGGGCAGGGCTGGCCGGCAGGGTCAGGCTGCCCAGCTCAGCCAATCCTCAAAACTCAGGGGCTCACATTGCAGAAAATGGACCTCGCTGAACTGGCCAGGTCCAAGGAACAGGTGTGGGCTCCTAAGAGTCAGGATAGACAAGGGGCTGCAGCTCCGGCTTGTTTTCTAATCATTTTATCTGGCCCATGAGTGGGAGACAACTTCAAGAAGACACTCTCTTAATGAGAGGAACCCAGGAGTCAGGGAGAGGAGGGGTGATGGGTGGAGACAGAGGCCTGGTCCCCGTCTGCAGTGGAAGTCTCTGGAAGACCAGGCAGAGGGAGGCCGCACAGAGTGACGCCCAGGGTCACAGACCTGTCGGAGATGCTGTTTGTTAGTTCAAGTCCTGCTCTGAGGGGCTCTGTGTCAGCTCTGAGAGACAGGCCATCTGGGATGCTGTGAAATGAGGGCTATGTGCACGATTCCTGTGTTCCCAGCCCTGCTGTCCTACCTGCCCACGGGAGCTACGTAGCCTGGGAGGGACCTGATCACGAGAGCCCCATGCGCTGCTGGGTAGTTGCGCAGGTGAGCTCCATAACCTGGGAGGGGCCTGACCATGAGAGCCCCGTGGGCTGCTGGGGACCTGCCCAGGTGAGCCCCATATCCTGGGAGGGGCCTGACCACGAGAGCCCCATGGGCTGCTGGGTAGTTGCGCAGGTGAGCTCCATAACCTGGCATTGCCCTGACCACGTCAGCCCCGTGGGCTGCTGGGGACCTGGTAAAGGATGTCAGGACAGTCAGTGAAGTCACTGAGGATATACATCCAGTAGTTCCTAATTCCTACACCCTGCTGGTCATTCTACCATTCACCATGACATGGTTTTCTGTATTAGACTTCAATGATGCCTTCTTCTGTATTCCGTTGGTCCCTGAAAGGCTCTGCTGCCCTAGTAACCAGATTTGGGAATGGAGAACTAACGCCACCTTGTGGCCATTTCCCAAAACAGCAGCTTTAAACCCAGTGCTAATGGTCACTAAATATTCACACTCATTGCAGGCCTGTGAATGACACCTGCCCTCAAAAACAATCCTGGGGTCGAAAATTGACCAAAAAATTCAAAAGAGGGCAACTATCCAAGAAGACTATTTCAAGAGGTTAATTGTACTCTCCGTTTTTTTTTTCTGTTTTTCTGTACAAGAAATTTAAAAAGGCATGGAAAAAGGCTGAACGTTAGGAATAATTAAAGATATGCAAATCCAAATTACAAAAACCTATCAGCTCACACCAGTCAGAATGGCCATCAGCAAAAATCCTGCAAACAATAAATGCTGAAGGGGTTTGGGAGAAATGCCTACACTTGGTTCAACATGGGACATTGTAAGAGCCAGTAATGAAAACAAAAATGAGGTGCCTTGGAAAGGTAAATACTGAGCTACCATTCAATCAAGCATACCCACTGCTGGGCCTATCGCCTGAGGGGATGAGAATCAAAAAAACACAGGCTGGGCTTCACTGGTGGCGCAGTGGTTCAGAGTCCGCCTGCCAATGCAGGGGACACGGGTTCATGCCCCGGTTCCGGAAGATCCCACATGCCGTGGAGCGGCGGGTCCCATGAGCTATGGCTGCTGGGCCTGCGTGTCCGGAGCCTGTGCTCTGCAATGGGAGGGTCCACGGCAACGAGAGGCCCACGTAGAGCCAAAAAAAAAGACACGGGCTGGCAATCCTGTACTACAGAACATTTAACATAGCCAATACTTGGAAGCTACGAAAATGTCCATCAACAGAAGAATGCACAAAGAAGAAGTGGTCCATGTACACAATGGAATATGACTCCAATAAGAAAAATATAAATTCAATTCATAAAGCAAACATAAGTAAGGAGACATCAGCTTTTGGGGGCACATTCCACTCTAGTATATAACCGAGGAACACCACTGCCAGGATGGTCTGTTTCCCTAGTTACCAGATTGGGAAAAGCAGAAATGCTGCCGCCCTCTGGCCATTACCTGCAAAAGCAGCTTTAAAACCTGTACTTAGGGTCACTTCATATGCACCAATACTGGAGGGCTGTCAATGAAACCTGACCTCAAAATGTCTTGAGGGAGGTAATGGCCAAAATATTTCTAAATGTCACACACACTTCACGAAAACAATTTGAAGAGGTAAGCTGTACTCACAGTTTGAAGAAAAAAAGGACATGCGAGAAGGCTCAATTTCAAGGGATTATGAGACGCATGCAAATCCAACCACAAAGTGGTATCAGCTCACACTCGTCAGAATAAACGTCAGCAAAAATACTACAAACAATAAACGCTGAAGGTGTTGTGGAGAAGACCATAACTTCAACTTTAAGTGGGACGTATCCTGGTAAGAGACACTAATGAGAACAGAATGGAGGTGCCTCCACAAGGTAAACATTTTGCTACCATATGATCCAGCAGGCCCACTCCTGGGCCTATACCCTAAGAAGACAGAATTGGAAAGACACAGGCAGGCAAATGTGCATTGCCGCAGCATTACAATAGCCATGACATGGAAGCAACCAAAAAGTCCATCAACAGATGAGTGGACAAAGACGAACTGGTACATGTACAGACAGAATAGTAGCCAAGGAAAAAAAGGACACAATGCCATTTGCAGCACCGTAGATGAGTCTAGAGGTAATCACGTGACTTGTAGTAAGTCAGAAAGAGAAAGACACATATCGTATGATATCACTTATAGGTGTTACCTAAAACTTGATACCAGTGAAGATATTTCCACAGAGAAGGGCAATCACAGATTCATTAAACAAACTTATGTTTCGCCAATGGAAAGGTGTGAGGATTGGATACATTAGGATATTGGGGTTAACAGACATATACAAACACAGGTGAAATATAGAATCACCAAACACCTACGGAATACCAAGAGAAGACTACTCAGCATTCTGTCATAACGTACATGGGAAAAGGATCCCAGGAAGAACAGACACATGTATATGTGTAAAAGAACCACATCTTGCACACCTAAAACAACCCAAACATTGTAATCAAACTGGCTGTGATAAAAAATAAAAATTAAATTAAAGAAATGAACAAGAAGCCGTGAGACAAACATAAGGGGCATTTTCCTGGCACATTCCATTCTAAATTACAACCTAGAACACGACTTCCACTGAGGCTCGGTTGCCCCAGTAACCAGATTTGGTAAAGGAGAAATGCTGCCACCTTGTGGCCATTTCACACAACAGCAGCTGTAATCCCAGCGCTAATAGTCAGTAGATATTCAAAGTAATTGGCAGGCCTGTAAATGACACCGGCCCTGAAAACAAATCCTGGGGTCGTATATCGACCAAAAAATTCAAAAGACGTCCATATTTCAAAACGACAGTTTCCAGAGGCATGTTTTACGCACATTTCTGTTCTGCTTCTTTTTCTTTATTTTTTTTCTAAAATACGGGAATGGAAAAAGGCAACCCTCAGAATGGGAGAAAATATTTGCAAAGGAATCAGTGGACAAAGGTTTAATCTCCAATATATATAAACAGCTCATGCAGCTTAATATATATAAAACAAACAACCCAATACAAAAATGGGTAGAAGATCTAAATAGACATTTCTTCAAAGAAGATGCAGAGATGGACAAGACGCACATGAAAAGCTGCTCAACATCACTAATTATTAGAGAAATGCAAATCAAAACTACAGTGAGATATCACCTCACCTGTTAGAATGGGCATCATCAGAAAATCTACAAACAACAAATGCTGGGGAGGGTGTGGACAAAAGGAACCCTCTTCCACCATTGGTGGGAATGTAAATTGATACAGTCACTATGGAGAGCAGTATGGAGGTTCCTTTGAAAACTCAAAATAGAATTAGCATATGATCCAGCAATCCCACTTCCGGGCATATACCCAGAGAAAACCATAAATCCAAAAGACACATTCACCGCAATGTTCATTGCAGCACTATTTACAATAACCACGTAATGGAAGCAACCTAAATGCCCACAGACAGACGAATGGATAAAGATGTGGTACATATATAAAATGGAATACTACTCAGCCATACAAAGGAATGAAACTGGGTCATTTGTTGAGACGTCGATGGATCTAGAGACTGTCATACAGAGTGAAGTAAGTCAGAAAGAGAAAAACAAATACTGTATATTAATGCATATATGTGGAACCTAGAAAAATGGTAGAGATGAACCGGTTTGCAGGGCAGAAATAGAGACACAGAGGTAGAGAACAAACGTATGGATACCAAGGGCGGGAAGCCATGGGTTGGTGGTGGTGGGATGAGTTGGGAGATTGGGATTGACCTGTATACATGTATATGTATAAAATAGATAACTTATAATAACCTGCTGTATAAAAAAATAAATTAAATTAAATTTCAAGATTAAAAAAATAAAATTTAAAAATAAAGCAGAAAAAAGTTCCTCCCTTCACACAGATATATTTATATGAATGAATTATTTCCATGCTTATATCTATAAATACATGAAAGAGAAATGAAATCTACCTTGAACCAAAAAAGAAAAAAAAAAACCAGAACCCACCAGTTATACAGAGGAAAACGCTATCAGGGCACTTGCTCCAGTGGTAAACAATTCTGAAGTTCGTCAGAGGTGGGGAATCATCTCCCATGCAGCCAGCAGGCCCCCCACAAGGAACGTCCTCATTGCAAAGCTGGGGGACCATGCCGAGGGGTCTGTGAGTAAACGTGAGATGAGCCCCAGGCCAGCTGCTGCTGAACTGTTCCCACCCTTCCCAGGTAAAACACTTGAATATGTACAAGGACTCGAAAGCCTAGAGGAAGGGCCGTGGAGCCACACCAGCGACAGCACGCAGGCCGACTTGGTGCCTGCAGGCCAGCCAGGATGCTCCTGGCCCCGGGCGCTCTTCTGGAAGCTTTCCATTTCCCTGCCTGAGATACCCCTCCTGTCCCGGCCCCCACTGCTTTTTTCCTTCCTCACCTCTGCCCGGGGAGAAATTCCAGCCGAAGGTATGGGTGACACATCCTCTTCTTTAGCAGGTGGCAGCCTGGCAACTCCTCCAGAATCTCCAGCAGAGCCCCACTCACACCGGACCACCCACAAAGCCGTGGCCCCTCACACCCTCCCACCAGCACAGCCCCGAGACTGCTGACGGGACAGAGAATATGGCGTCAGGCATACCTGCAGTGCCTCTTGCTGCCTGGAGTGGTGTTTATATTGACCTCAACACAGGCACACCTGGGCAGGGCTGGCCGGCAGGGTCAGGCTGCCCAGCTCAGCCAATCCTCAAACCTCAGGGGCTCACATTGCAGAAAATGGACCTCGCTGAACTGGCCAGGTCCAAGGAACAGGTGTGGGCTCCTAAGAGTCAGGATAGACAAGGGGCTGCAGCTCCGGCTTGTTTTCTAATCATTTTATCTGGCCCATGAGTGGGAGACAACTTCAAGAAGACACTCTCTTAATGAGAGGAACCCAGGAGTCAGGGAGAGGAGGGGTGATGGGTGGAGACAGAGGCCTGGTCCCCGTCTGCAGTGGAAGTCTCTGGAAGACCAGGCAGAGGGAGGCCGCACAGAGTGACGCCCAGGGTCACAGACCTGTCGGAGATGCTGTTTGTTAGTTCAAGTCCTGCTCTGAGGGGCTCTGTGTCAGCTCTGAGAGACAGGCCATCTGGGATGCTGTGAAATGAGGGCTATGTGCACGATTCCTGTGTTCCCAGCCCTGCTGTCCTACCTGCCCACGGGAGCTACGTAGCCTGGGAGGGACCTGATCACGAGAGCCCCATGCGCGGCTGGGTAGTTGCGCAGGTGAGCTCCATAACCTGGGAGGGGCCTGACCATGAGAGCCCCGTGGGCTGCTGGGGACCTGCCCAGGTGAGCCCCATATCCTGGGAGGGGCCTGACCACGAGAGCCCCATGGGCTGCTGGGTAGTTGCGCAGGTGAGCTCCATAACCTGGCATTGCCCTGACCACGTCAGCCCCGTGGGCTGCTGGGGACCTGGTAAAGGATGTCAGGACAGTCAGTGAAGTCACTGAGGATATACATCCAGTAGTTCCTAATTCCTACACCCTGCTGGTCATTCTACCATCCACCATGACATGGTTTTCTGTATTAGACTTCAATGATGCCTTCTTCTGTATTCCGTTGGTCCCAGAAAGGCTCTGCTGCCCTAGTAACCAGATTTGGGAATGGAGAACTAACGCCACCTTGTGGCCATTTCCCACAACAGCAGCTTTAAACCCAGTGCTAATGGTCACTAAATATTCACACTCATTGCAGGCCTGTGAATGACACCTGCCCTCAAAAACAATCCTGGGGTCGAAAATTGACCAAAAAATTCAAAAGAGGGCAACTATCCAAGAAGACTATTTCAAGAGGTTAATTGTACTCTCCGTTTTTTTTTTCTGTTTTTCTGTACAAGAAATTTAAAAAGGCATGGAAAAAGGCTGAACGTTAGGAATAATTAAAGATATGCAAATCCAAATTACAAAAACCTATCAGCTCACACCAGTCAGAATGGCCATCAGCAAAAATCCTGCAAACAATAAATGCTGAAGGGGTTTGGGAGAAATGCCTACACTTGGTTCAACGTGGGACATTGTAAGAGCCAGTAATGAAAACAAAAATGAGGTGCCTTGGAAAGGTAAATACTGAGCTACCTTTCAATCAAGCATACCCACTGCTGGGCCTATCGCCTGAGGGGATGAGAATCAAAAAAACACAGGCTGGGCTTCACTGGTGGCGCAGTGGTTCAGAGTCCGCCTGCCAATGCAGGGGACATGGGTTCATGCCCCGGTTCCGGAATATCCCACATGCCGTGGAGCGGCGGGTCCCGTGAGCTATGGCTGCTGGGCCTGCGTGTCCGGAGCCTGTGCTCTGCAATGGGAGGGTCCACGGCAACGAGAGGCCCACGTAGAGCCAAAAAAAAAGACACGGGCTGGCAATCCTGTACTACAGAACATTTAACATAGCCAATACTTGGAAGCTACGAAAATGTCCATCAACAGAAGAATGCACAAAGAAGAAGTGGTCCATGTACACAATGGAATATGACTCCAATAAGAAAAATATAAATTCAATTCATAAAGCAAACATAAGTAAGGAGACATCAGCTTTTGGGGGCACATTCCACTCTAGCATATAACCGAGGAACACCACTGCCAGGATGGTCTGTTTCCCTAGTTACCAGATTGGGAAAAGCAGAAATGCTGCCGCCCTCTGGCCATTACCTGCAAAAGCAGCTTTAAAACCTGTACTTAGGGTCACTTCATATGCACCAATACTGGAGGGCTGTCAATGAAACCTGACCTCAAAATGTCTTGAGGGAGGTAATGGCCAAAATATTTCTAAATGTCACACACACTTCACGAAAACAATTTGAAGAGGTAAGCTGTACTCACAGTTTGAAGAAAAAAAGGACATGCGAGAAGGCTCAATTTCAAGGGATTATGAGACGCATGCAAATCCAACCACAAAGTGGTATCAGCTCACACTCGTCAGAATAAACGTCAGCAAAAATACTACAAACAATAAACGCTGAAGGTGTTGTGGAGAAGACCATAACTTCAACTTTAAGTGGGACGTATCCTGGTAAGAGACACTAATGAGAACAGAATGGAGGTGCCTCCACAAGGTAAACATTTTGCTACCATATGATCCAGCAGGCCCACTCCTGGGCCTATACCCTAAGAAGACAGAATTGGAAAGACACAGGCAGGCAAATGTGCATTGCCGCAGCATTACAATAGCCATGACATGGAAGCAACCAAAAAGTCCATCAACAGATGAGTGGACAAAGACGAACTGGTACATGTACAGACAGAATAGTAGCCAAGGAAAAAAAGGACACAATGCCATTTGCAGCACCGTAGATGAGTCTAGAGGTAATCACGTGACTTGTAGTAAGTCAGAAAGAGAAAGACACATATCGTATGATATCACTTATAGGTGTTACCTAAAACTTGATACCAGTGAAGATATTTCCACAGAGAAGGGCAATCACAGATTCATTAAACAAACTTATGTTTCGCCAATGGAAAGGTGTGAGGATTGGATACATTAGGATATTGGGGTTAACAGACATATACAAACACAGGTGAAATATAGAATCACCAAACACCTACGGAATACCAAGAGAAGACTACTCAGCATTCTGTCATAACGTACATGGGAAAAGGATCCCAGGAAGAACAGACACATGTATATGTGTAAAAGAACCACATCTTGCACACCTAAAACAACCCAAACATTGTAATCAAACTGGCTGTGATAAAAAATAAAAATTAAATTAAAGAAATGAACAAGAAGCCGTGAGACAAACATAAGGGGCATTTTCCTGGCACATTCCATTCTAAATTACAACCTAGAACACGACTTCCACTGAGGCTCGGTTGCCCCAGTAACCAGATTTGGTAAAGGAGAAATGCTGCCACCTTGTGGCCATTTCACACAACAGCAGCTGTAATCCCAGCGCTAATAGTCAGTAGATATTCAAAGTAATTGGCAGGCCTGTAAATGACACCGGCCCTGAAAACAAATCCTGGGGTCGTATATCGACCAAAAAATTCAAAAGACGTCCATATTTCAAAACGACAGTTTCCAGAGGCATGTTTTACGCACATTTCTGTTCTGCTTCTTTTTCTTTATTTTTTTTCTAAAATACGGGAATGGAAAAAGGCAACCCTCAGAATGGGAGAAAATATTTGCAAAGGAATCAGTGGACAAAGGTTTAATCTCCAATATATATAAACAGCTCATGCAGCTTAATATATATAAAACAAACAACCCAATACAAAAATGGGTAGAAGATCTAAATAGACATTTCTTCAAAGAAGATGCAGAGATGGACAAGACGCACATGAAAAGCTGCTCAACATCACTAATTATTAGAGAAATGCAAATCAAAACTACAGTGAGATATCACCTCACCTGTTAGAATGGGCATCATCAGAAAATCTACAAACAACAAATGCTGGGGAGGGTGTGGACAAAAGGAACCCTCTTCCACCATTGGTGGGAATGTAAATTGATACAGTCACTATGGAGAGCAGTATGGAGGTTCCTTTGAAAACTCAAAATAGAATTAGCATATGATCCAGCAATCCCACTTCCGGGCATATACCCAGAGAAAACCATAAATCCAAAAGACACATTCACCGCAATGTTCATTGCAGCACTATTTACAATAACCACGTAATGGAAGCAACCTAAATGCCCACAGACAGACGAATGGATAAAGATGTGGTACATATATAAAATGGAATACTACTCAGCCATACAAAGGAATGAAACTGGGTCATTTGTTGAGACGTCGATGGATCTAGAGACTGTCATACAGAGTGAAGTAAGTCAGAAAGAGAAAAACAAATACTGTATATTAATGCATATATGTGGAACCTAGAAAAATGGTAGAGATGAACCGGTTTGCAGGGCAGAAATAGAGACACAGAGGTAGAGAACAAACGTATGGATACCAAGGGCGGGAAGCCATGGGTTGGTGGTGGTGGGATGAGTTGGGAGATTGGGATTGACCTGTATACATGTATATGTATAAAATAGATAACAAATAATAACCTGCTGTATAAAAAAATAAATAAAATTTAATTTCAAGATTAAAAAAATAAAATTTAAAAATAAAGCAGAAAAAAGTTCCTCCCTTCATACAGATATATTTATATGAATGAATTATTTCCATGCTTATATCTGTAAATACATGAAAGAGAAATGAAATCTACCTTGAACCAAAAAAGAAAAAAAAAAACAGAACCCACCAGTTATACAGAGGAAAACGCTATCAGGGCACTTGCTCCAGTGGTAAACAATTCTGAAGTTCGTCAGAGGTGGGGAATCATCTCCCATGCAGCCAGCAGGCCCCCCACAAGGAACGTCCTCATTGCAAAGCTGGGGGACCATGCCGAGGGGTCTGTGAGTAAACGTGAGATGAGCCCCAGGCCAGCTGCTGCTGAACTGTTCCCACCCTTCCCAGGTAAAACACTTGAATATGTACAAGGACTCGAAAGCCTAGAGGAAGGGCCGTGGAGCCACACCAGCGACAGCACGCAGGCCGACTTGGTGCCTGCAGGCCAGCCAGGATGCTCCTGGCCCCGGGCGCTCTTCTGGAAGCTTTCCATTTCCCTGCCTGAGATACCCCTCCTGTCCCGGCCCCCACTGCTTTTTTCCTTCCTCACCTCTGCCCGGGGAGAAATTCCAGCCGAAGGTATGGGTGACACATCCTCTTCTTTAGCAGGTGGCAGCCTGGCAACTCCTCCAGAATCTCCAGCAGAGCCCCACTCACACCGGACCACCCACAAAGCCGTGGCCCCTCACACCCTCCCACCAGCACAGCCCCGAGACTGCTGACGGGACAGAGAATATGGCGTCAGGCATACCTGCAGTGCCTCTTGCTGCCTGGAGTGGTGTTTATATTGACCTCAACACAGGCACACCTGGGCAGGGCTGGCCGGCAGGGTCAGGCTGCCCAGCTCAGCCAATCCTCAAACCTCAGGGGCTCACATTGCAGAAAATGGACCTCGCTGAACTGGCCAGGTCCAAGGAACAGGTGTGGGCTCCTAAGAGTCAGGATAGACAAGGGGCTGCAGCTCCGGCTTGATTTCTAATCATTTTATCTGGCCCATGAGTGGGAGACAACTTCAAGAAGACACTCTCTTAATGAGAGGAACCCAGGAGTCAGGGAGAGGAGGGGTGATGGGTGGAGACAGAGGCCTGGTCCCCGTCTGCAGTGGAAGTCTCTGGAAGACCAGGCAGAGGGAGGCCGCACAGAGTGACGCCCAGGGTCACAGACCTGTCGGAGATGCTGTTTGTTAGTTCAAGTCCTGCTCTGAGGGGCTCTGTGTCAGCTCTGAGAGACAGGCCATCTGGGATGCTGTGAAATGAGGGCTATGTGCACGATTCCTGTGTTCCCAGCCCTGCTGTCCTACCTGCCCACGGGAGCTACGTATCCTGGGAGGGACATGATCACGAGAGCCCCATGCGCTGCTGGGTAGTTGCGCAGGTGAGCTCCATAACCTGGGAGGGGCCTGACCATGAGAGCCCCGTGGGCTGCTGGGGACCTGCCCAGGTGAGCTCCATATACTGGGAGGGGCCTGACCACGAGAGCCCCATGGGCTGCTGGGTAGTTGCGCAGGTGAGCTCCATAACCTGGCATTGCCCTGACCACGTCAGCCCCGTGGGCTGCTGGGGACCTGGTAAAGGATGTCAGGACAGTCAGTGAAGTCACTGAGGATATACATCCAGTAGTTCCTAATTCCTACACCCTGCTGGTCATTCTACCATCCACCATGACATGGTTTTCTGTATTAGACTTCAATGATGCCTTCTTCTGTATTCCGTTGGTCCCAGAAAGGCTCTGCAGCCCTAGTAACCAGATTTGGGAATGGAGAACTAACGCCACCTTGTGGCCATTTCCCACAACAGCAGCTTTAAACCCAGTGCTAATGGTCACTAAATATTCACACTCATTGCAGGCCTGTGAATGACACCTGCCCTCAAAAACAATCCTGGGGTCGAAAATTGACCAAAAAATTCAAAAGAGGGCAACTATCCAAGAAGACTATTTCAAGAGGTTAATTGTACTCTCCGTTTTTTTTTTTCTGTTTTTCTGTACAAGAAATTTAAAAAGGCATGGAAAAAGGCTGAACGTTAGGAATAATTAAAGATATGCAAATCCAAATTACAAAAACCTATCAGCTCACACCAGTCAGAATGGCCATCAGCAAAAATCCTGCAAACAATAAATGCTGAAGGGGTTTGGGAGAAATGCCTACACTTGGTTCAACGTGGGACATTGTAAGAGCCAGTAATGAAAACAAAAATGAGGTGCCTTGGAAAGGTAAATACTGAGCTACCATTCAATCAAGCATACCCACTGCTGGGCCTATCGCCTGAGGGGATGAGAATCAAAAAAACACAGGCTGGGCTTCACTGGTGGCGCAGTGGTTCAGAGTCCGCCTGCCAATGCAGGGGACACGGGTTCATGCCCCGGTTCCGGAAGATCCCACATGCCGTGGAGCGGCGGGTCCCGTGAGCTATGGCTGCTGGGCCTGCGTGTCCGGAGCCTGTGCTCTGCAATGGGAGGGTCCACGGCAACGAGAGGCCCACGTAGAGCCAAAAAAAAAGACACGGGCTGGCAATCCTGTACTACAGAACATTTAACATAGCCAATACTTGGAAGCTACGAAAATGTCCATCAACAGAAGAATGCACAAAGAAGAAGTGGTCCATGTACACAATGGAATATGACTCCAATAAGAAAAATATAAATTCAATTCATAAAGCAAACATAAGTAAGGAGACATCAGCTTTTGGGGGCACATTCCACTCTAGTATATAACCGAGGAACACCACTGCCAGGATGGTCTGTTTCCCTAGTTACCAGATTGGGAAAAGCAGAAATGCTGCCGCCCTCTGGCCATTACCTGCAAAAGCAGCTTTAAAACCTGTACTTAGGGTCACTTCATATGCACCAATACTGGAGGGCTGTCAATGAAACCTGACCTCAAAATGTCTTGAGGGAGGTAATGGCCAAAATATTTCTAAATGTCACACACACTTCACGAAAACAATTTGAAGAGGTAAGCTGTACTCACAGTTTGAAGAAAAAAAGGACATGCGAGAAGGCTCAATTTCAAGGGATTATGAGACGCATGCAAATCCAACCACAAAGTGGTATCAGCTCACACTCGTCAGAATAAACGTCAGCAAAAATACTACAAACAATAAACGCTGAAGGTGTTGTGGAGAAGACCATAACTTCAACTTTAAGTGGGACGTATCCTGGTAAGAGACACTAATGAGAACAGAATGGAGGTGCCTCCACAAGGTAAACATTTTGCTACCATATGATCCAGCAGGCCCACTCCTGGGCCTATACCCTAAGAAGACAGAATTGGAAAGACACAGGCAGGCAAATGTGCATTGCCGCAGCATTACAATAGCCATGACATGGAAGCAACCAAAAAGTCCATCAACAGATGAGTGGACAAAGACGAACTGGTACATGTACAGACAGAATAGTAGCCAAGGAAAAAAAGGACACAATGCCATTTGCAGCACCGTAGATGAGTCTAGAGGTAATCACGTGACTTGTAGTAAGTCAGAAAGAGAAAGACACATATCGTATGATATCACTTATAGGTGTTACCTAAAACTTGATACCAGTGAAGATATTTCCACAGAGAAGGGCAATCACAGATTCATTAAACAAACTTATGTTTCGCCAATGGAAAGGTGTGAGGATTGGATACATTAGGATATTGGGGTTAACAGACATATACAAACACAGGTGAAATATAGAATCACCAAACACCTACGGAATACCAAGAGAAGACTACTCAGCATTCTGTCATAACGTACATGGGAAAAGGATCCCAGGAAGAACAGACACATGTATATGTGTAAAAGAACCACATCTTGCACACCTAAAACAACCCAAACATTGTAATCAAACTGGCTGTGATAAAAAATAAAAATTAAATTAAAGAAATGAACAAGAAGCCGTGAGACAAACATAAGGGGCATTTTCCTGGCACATTCCATTCTAAATTACAACCTAGAACACGACTTCCACTGAGGCTCGGTTGCCCCAGTAACCAGATTTGGTAAAGGAGAAATGCTGCCACCTTGTGGCCATTTCACACAACAGCAGCTGTAATCCCAGCGCTAATAGTCAGTAGATATTCAAAGTAATTGGCAGGCCTGTAAATGACACCGGCCCTGAAAACAAATCCTGGGGTCGTATATCGACCAAAAAATTCAAAAGACGTCCATATTTCAAAACGACAGTTTCCAGAGGCATGTTTTACGCACATTTCTGTTCTGCTTCTTTTTCTTTATTTTTTTTCTAAAATACGGGAATGGAAAAAGGCAACCCTCAGAATGGGAGAAAATATTTGCAAAGGAATCAGTGGACAAAGGTTTAATCTCCAATATATATAAACAGCTCATGCAGCTTAATATATATAAAACTAACAACCCAATACAAAAATGGGTAGAAGATCTAAATAGACATTTCTTCAAAGAAGATGCAGAGATGGACAAGACGCACATGAAAAGCTGCTCAACATCACTAATTATTAGAGAAATGCAAATCAAAACTACAGTGAGATATCACCTCACCTGTTAGAATGGGCATCATCAGAAAATCTACAAACAACAAATGCTGGGGAGGGTGTGGACAAAAGGAACCCTCTTCCACCATTGGTGGGAATGTAAATTGATACAGTCACTATGGAGAGCAGTATGGAGGTTCCTTTGAAAACTCAAAATAGAATTAGCATATGATCCAGCAATCCCACTTCCGGGCATATACCCAGAGAAAACCATAAATCCAAAAGACACATTCACCGCAATGTTCATTGCAGCACTATTTACAATAACCACATAATGGAAGCAACCTAAATGCCCACAGACAGACGAATGGATAAAGATGTGGTACATATATAAAATGGAATACTACTCAGCCATACAAAGGAATGAAACTGGGTCATTTGTTGAGACGTCGATGGATCTAGAGACTGTCATACAGAGTGAAGTAAGTCAGAAAGAGAAAAACAAATACTGTATATTAATGCATATATGTGGAACCTAGAAAAATGGTAGAGATGAACCGGTTTGCAGGGCAGAAATAGAGACACAGAGGTAGAGAACAAACGTATGGATACCAAGGGCGGGAAGCCATGGGTTGGTGGTGGTGGGATGAGTTGGGAGATTGGGATTGACCTGTATACATGTATATGTATAAAATAGATAACTTATAATAACCTGCTGTATAAAAAAATAAATTAAATTAAATTTCAAGATTAAAAAAATAAAATTTAAAAATAAAGCAGAAAAAAGTTCCTCCCTTCACACAGATATATTTATATGAATGAATTATTTCCATGCTTATATCTATAAATACATGAAAGAGAAATGAAATCTACCTTGAACCAAAAAAGAAAAAAAAAAACCAGAACCCACCAGTTATACAGAGGAAAACGCTATCAGGGCACTTGCTCCAGTGGTAAACAATTCTGAAGTTCGTCAGAGGTGGGGAATCATCTCCCATGCAGCCAGCAGGCCCCCCACAAGGAACGTCCTCATTGCAAAGCTGGGGGACCATGCCGAGGGGTCTGTGAGTAAACGTGAGATGAGCCCCAGGCCAGCTGCTGCTGAACTGTTCCCACCCTTCCCAGGTAAAACACTTGAATATGTACAAGGACTCGAAAGCCTAGAGGAAGGGCCGTGGAGCCACACCAGCGACAGCACGCAGGCCGACTTGGTGCCTGCAGGCCAGCCAGGATGCTCCTGGCCCCGGGCGCTCTTCTGGAAGCTTTCCATTTCCCTGCCTGAGATACCCCTCCTGTCCCGGCCCCCACTGCTTTTTTCCTTCCTCACCTCTGCCCGGGGAGAAATTCCAGCCGAAGGTATGGGTGACACATCCTCTTCTTTAGCAGGTGGCAGCCTGGCAACTCCTGCAGAATCTCCAGCAGAGCCCCACTCACACCGGACCACCCACAAAGCCGTGGCCCCTCACACCCTCCCACCAGCACAGCCCCGAGACTGCTGACGGGACAGAGAATATGGCGTCAGGCATACCTGCAGTGCCTCTTGCTGCCTGGAGTGGTGTTTATATTGACCTCAACACAGGCACACCTGGGCAGGGCTGGCCGGCAGGGTCAGGCTGCCCAGCTCAGCCAATCCTCAAACCTCAGGGGCTCACATTGCAGAAAATGGACCTCGCTGAACTGGCCAGGTCCAAGGAACAGGTGTGGGCTCCTAAGAGTCAGGATAGACAAGGGGCTGCAGCTCCGGCTTGTTTTCTAATCATTTTATCTGGCCCATGAGTGGGAGACAACTTCAAGAAGACACTCTCTTAATGAGAGGAACCCAGGAGTCAGGGAGAGGAGGGGTGATGGGTGGAGACAGAGGCCTGGTCCCCGTCTGCAGTGGAAGTCTCTGGAAGACCAGGCAGAGGGAGGCCGCACAGAGTGACGCCCAGTGTCACAGACCTGTCAGAGATGCTGTTTGTTAGTTCAAGTCCTGCTCTGAGGGGCTCTGTGTCAGCTCTGAGAGACAGGCCATCTGGGATGCTGTGAAATGAGGGCTATGTGCACGATTCCTGTGTTCCCAGCCCTGCTGTCCTACCTGCCCACGGGAGCTACGTAGCCTGGGAGGGACCTGATCACGAGAGCCCCATGCGCTGCTGGGTAGTTGCGCAGGTGAGCTCCATAACCTGGGAGGGGCCTGACCATGAGAGCCCCGTGGGCTGCTGGGGACCTGCCCAGGTGAGCCCCATATCCTGGGAGGGGCCTGACCACGAGAGCCCCATGGGCTGCTGGGTAGTTGCGCAGGTGAGCTCCATAACCTGGCATTGCCCTGACCACGTCAGCCCCGTGGGCTGCTGGGGACCTGGTAAAGGATGTCAGGACAGTCAGTGAAGTCACTGAGGATATACATCCAGTAGTTCCTAATTCCTACACCCTGCTGGTCATTCTACCATCCACCATGACATGGTTTTCTGTATTAGACTTCAATGATGCCTTCTTCTGTATTCCGTTGGTCCCAGAAAGGCTCTGCTGCCCTAGTAACCAGATTTGGGAATGGAGAACTAACGCCACCTTGTGGCCATTTCCCACAACAGCAGCTTTAAACCCAGTGCTAATGGTCACTAAATATTCACACTCATTGCAGGCCTGTGAATGACACCTGCCCTCAAAAACAATCCTGGGGTCGAAAATTGACCAAAAAATTCAAAAGAGGGCAACTATCCAAGAAGACTATTTCAAGAGGTTAATTGTACTCTCCGTTTTTTTTTTCTGTTTTTCTGTACAAGAAATTTAAAAAGGCATGGAAAAAGGCTGAACGTTAGGAATAATTAAAGATATGCAAATCCAAATTACAAAAACCTATCAGCTCACACCAGTCAGAATGGCCATCAGCAAAAATCCTGCAAACAATAAATGCTGAAGGGGTTTGGGAGAAATGCCTACACTTGGTTCAACGTGGGACATTGTAAGAGCCAGTAATGAAAACAAAAATGAGGTGCCTTGGAAAGGTAAATACTGAGCTACCTTTCAATCAAGCATACCCACTGCTGGGCCTATCGCCTGAGGGGATGAGAATCAAAAAAACACAGGCTGGGCTTCACTGGTGGCGCAGTGGTTCAGAGTCCGCCTGCCAATGCAGGGGACACGGGTTCATGCCCCGGTTCCGGAATATCCCACATGCCGTGGAGCGGCGGGTCCCGTGAGCTATGGCTGCTGGGCCTGCGTGTCCGGAGCCTGTGCTCTGCAATGGGAGGGTCCACGGCAACGAGAGGCCCACGTAGAGCCAAAAAAAAAGACACGGGCTGGCAATCCTGTACTACAGAACATTTAACATAGCCAATACTTGGAAGCTACGAAAATGTCCATCAACAGAAGAATGCACAAAGAAGAAGTGGTCCATGTACACAATGGAATATGACTCCAATAAGAAAAATATAAATTCAATTCATAAAGCAAACATAAGTAAGGAGACATCAGCTTTTGGGGGCACATTCCACTCTAGCATATAACCGAGGAACACCACTGCCAGGATGGTCTGTTTCCCTAGTTACCAGATTGGGAAAAGCAGAAATGCTGCCGCCCTCTGGCCATTACCTGCAAAAGCAGCTTTAAAACCTGTACTTAGGGTCACTTCATATGCACCAATACTGGAGGGCTGTCAATGAAACCTGACCTCAAAATGTCTTGAGGGAGGTAATGGCCAAAATATTTCTAAATGTCACACACACTTCACGAAAACAATTTGAAGAGGTAAGCTGTACTCACAGTTTGAAGAAAAAAAGGACATGCGAGAAGGCTCAATTTCAAGGGATTATGAGACGCATGCAAATCCAACCACAAAGTGGTATCAGCTCACACTCGTCAGAATAAACGTCAGCAAAAATACTACAAACAATAAACGCTGAAGGTGTTGTGGAGAAGACCATAACTTCAACTTTAAGTGGGACGTATCCTGGTAAGAGACACTAATGAGAACAGAATGGAGGTGCCTCCACAAGGTAAACATTTTGCTACCATATGATCCAGCAGGCCCACTCCTGGGCCTATACCCTAAGAAG
This sequence comes from Mesoplodon densirostris, assembly GCF_025265405.1. Lineage (NCBI taxonomy): Eukaryota > Metazoa > Chordata > Mammalia > Artiodactyla > Ziphiidae > Mesoplodon > Mesoplodon densirostris. Next base: position 53,830,349 of record NC_082668.1, read on the forward strand.
ACAGAATTGGAAAGACACAGGCAGGCAAATGTGCATTGCCGCAGCATTACAATAGCCATGACATGGAAGCAACCAAAAAGTCCATCAACAGATGAGTGGACAAAGACGAACTGGTACATGTACAGACAGAATAGTAGCCAAGGAAAAAAAGGACACAATGCCATTTGCAGCACCGTAGATGAGTCTAGAGGTAATCACGTGACTTGTAGTAAGTCAGAAAGAGAAAGACACATATCATATGATATCACTTATAGGTGTTACCTAAAACTTGATACCAGTGAAGATATTTCCACAGAGAAGGGCAATCACAGATTCATTAAACAAACTTATGTTTCGCCAATGGAAAGGTGTGAGGATTGGATACATTAGGATATTGGGGTTAACAGACATATACAAACACAGGTGAAATATAGAATCACCAAACACCTACGGAATACCAAGAGAAGACTACTCAGCATTCTGTCATAACGTACATGGGAAAAGGATCCCAGGAAGAACAGACACATGTATATGTGTAAAAGAACCACATCTTGCACACCTAAAACAACCCAAACATTGTAATCAAACTGGCTGTGATAAAAAATAAAAATTAAATTAAAGAAATGAACAAGAAGCCGTGAGACAAACATAAGGGGCATTTTCCTGGCACATTCCATTCTAAATTACAACCTAGAACACGACTTCCACTGAGGCTCGGTTGCCCCAGTAACCAGATTTGGTAAAGGAGAAATGCTGCCACCTTGTGGCCATTTCACACAACAGCAGCTGTAATCCCAGCGCTAATAGTCAGTAGATATTCAAAGTAATTGGCAGGCCTGTAAATGACACCGGCCCTGAAAACAAATCCTGGGGTCGTATATCGACCAAAAAATTCAAAAGACGTCCATATTTCAAAACGACAGTTTCCAGAGGCATGTTTTACGCACATTTCTGTTCTGCTTCTTTTTCTTTATTTTTTTTCTAAAATACGGGAATGGAAAAAGGCAACCCTCAGAATGGGAGAAAATATTTGCAAAGGAATCAGTGGACAAAGGTTTAATCTCCAATATATATAAACAGCTCATGCAGCTTAATATATATAAAACAAACAACCCAATACAAAAATGGGTAGAAGATCTAAATAGACATTTCTTCAAAGAAGATGCAGAGATGGACAAGACGCACATGAAAAGCTGCTCAACATCACTAATTATTAGAGAAATGCAAATCAAAACTACAGTGAGATATCACCTCACCTGTTAGAATGGGCATCATCAGAAAATCTACAAACAACAAATGCTGGGGAGGGTGTGGACAAAAGGAACCCTCTTCCACCATTGGTGGGAATGTAAATTGATACAGTCACTATGGAGAGCAGTATGGAGGTTCCTTTGAAAACTCAAAATAGAATTAGCATATGATCCAGCAATCCCACTTCCGGGCATATACCCAGAGAAAACCATAAATCCAAAAGACACATTCACCGCAATGTTCATTGCAGCACTATTTACAATAACCACGTAATGGAAGCAACCTAAATGCCCACAGACAGACGAATGGATAAAGATGTGGTACATATATAAAATGGAATACTACTCAGCCATACAAAGGAATGAAACTGGGTCATTTGTTGAGACGTCGATGGATCTAGAGACTGTCATACAGAGTGAAGTAAGTCAGAAAGAGAAAAACAAATACTGTATATTAATGCATATATGTGGAACCTAGAAAAATGGTAGAGATGAACCGGTTTGCAGGGCAGAAATAGAGACACAGAGGTAGAGAACAAACGTATGGATACCAAGGGCGGGAAGCCATGGGTTGGTGGTGGTGGGATGAGTTGGGAGATTGGGATTGACCTGTATACATGTATATGTATAAAATAGATAACTTATAATAACCTGCTGTATAAAAAAATAAATTAAATTTAATTTCAAGATTAAAAAAATAAAATTTAAAAATAAAGCAGAAAAAAGTTCCTCCCTTCACACAGATATATTTATATGAATGAATTATTTCCATGCTTATATCTATAAATACATGAAAGAGAAATGAAATCTACCTTGAACCAAAAAAGAAAAAAAAAAACCAGAACCCACCAGTTATACAGAGGAAAACGCTATCAGGGCACTTGCTCCAGTGGTAAACAATTCTGAAGTTCGTCAGAGGTGGGGAATCATCTCCCATGCAGCCAGCAGGCCCCCCACAAGGAACGTCCTCATTGCAAAGCTGGGGGACCATGCCGAGGGGTCTGTGAGTAAACGTGAGATGAGCCCCAGGCCAGCTGCTGCTGAACTGTTCCCACCCTTCCCAGGTAAAACACTTGAATATGTACAAGGACTCGAAAGCCTAGAGGAAGGGCCGTGGAGCCACACCAGCGACAGCACGAAGGCCGACTTGGTGCCTGCAGGCCAGCCAGGATGCTCCTGGCCCCGGGTGCTCTTCTGGAAGCTTTCCATTTCCCTGCCTGAGATACCCCTCCTGTCCCGGCCCCCACTGCTTTTTTCCTTCCTCACCTCTGCCCGGGGAGAAATCCCAGCCAAAGGTATGGGTGACACATCCTCTTCTTTAGCAGGTGGCAGCCTGGCAACTCCTGCAGAATCTCCAGCAGAGCCCCACTCACACCGGACCACCCACAAAGCCGTGGCCCCTCACACCCTCCCACCAGCACAGCCCCGAGACTGCTAACGGGACAGAGAATATGGCGTCAGGCATACCTGCAGTGCCTCTTGCTGCCTGGAGTGGTGTTTATATTGACCTCAACACAGGCACACCTGGGCAGGGCTGGCCGGCAGGGTCAGGCTGCCCAGCTCAGCCAATCCTCAAAACTCAGGGGCTCACATTGCAGAAAATGGACCTCGCTGAACTGGCCAGGTCCAAGGAACAGGTGTGGGCTCCTAAGAGTCAGGATAGACAAGGGGCTGCAGCTCCGGCTTGTTTTCTAATCATTTTATCTGGCCCATGAGTGGGAGACAACTTCAAGAAGACACTCTCTTAATGAGAGGAACCCAGGAGTCAGGGAGAGGAGGGGTGATGGGTGGAGACAGAGGCCTGGTCCCCGTCTGCAGTGGAAGTCTCTGGAAGACCAGGCAGAGGGAGGCCGCACAGAGTGACACCCAGGGTCACAGACCTGTCGGAGATGCTGTTTGTTAGTTCAAGTCCTGCTCTGAGGGGCTCTGTGTCAGCTCTGAGAGACAGGCCATCTGGGATGCTGTGAAATGAGGGCTATGTGCACGATTCCTGTGTTCCCAGCCCTGCTGTCCTACCTGCCCACGGGAGCTACGTATCCTGGGAGGGACCTGATCACGAGAGCCCCATGCGCTGCTGGGTAGTTGCGCAGGTGAGCTCCATAACCTGGGAGGGGCCTGACCATGAGAGCCCCGTGGGCTGCTGGGGACCTGCCCAGGTGAGCCCCATATCCTGGGAGGGGCCTGACCACGAGAGCCCCATGGGCTGCTGGGTAGTTGCGCAGGTGAGCTCCATAACCTGGCATTGCCCTGACCACGTCAGCCCCGTGGGCTGCTGGGGACCTGGTAAAGGATGTCAGGACAGTCAGTGAAGTCACTGAGGATATACATCCAGTAGTTCCTAATTCCTACACCCTGCTGGTCATTCTACCATCCACCATGACATGGTTTTCTGTATTAGACTTCAATGATGCCTTCTTCTGTATTCCGTTGGTCCCAGAAAGGCTCTGCTGCCCTAGTAACCAGATTTGGGAATGGAGAACTAACGCCACCTTGTGGCCATTTCCCACAACAGCAGCTTTAAACCCAGTGCTAATGGTCACTAAATATTCACACTCATTGCAGGCCTGTGAATGACACCTGCCCTCAAAAACAATCCTGGGGTCGAAAATTGACCAAAAAATTCAAAAGAGGGCAACTATCCAAGAAGACTATTTCAAGAGGTTAATTGTACTCTCCGTTTTTTTTTTCTGTTTTTCTGTACAAGAAATTTAAAAAGGCATAGAAAAAGGCTGAACGTTAGGAATAATTAAAGATATGCAAATCCAAATTACAAAAACCTATCAGCTCACACCAGTCAGAATGGCCATCAGCAAAAATCCTGCAAACAATAAATGCTGAAGGGGTTTGGGAGAAATGCCTACCCTTGGTTCAACGTGGGACATTGTAAGAGCCAGTAATGAAAACAAAAATGAGGTGCCTTGGAAAGGTAAATACTGAGCTACCATTCAATCAAGCATACCCACTGCTGGGCCTATCGCCTGAGGGGATTAGACTCAAAAAGACACAGGCTGGGCTTCACTGGTGGCGCAGTGGTTCAAAGTCCGCCTGCCAATGCAGGGGACACGGGTTCATGCCCCGGTTCCGGAAGATCCCACATGCCGTGGAGCCGCGGGTCCCGTGAGCTATGGCTGCTGGGCCTGCGTGTCCGGAGCCTGTGCTCTGCAATGGGAGGGTCCACGGCAACGAGAGGCCCACGTAGAGCCAAAAAAAAGACACAGGCTGGCAATCCTGTACTACAGAACATTTAACATAGCCAATACTTGGAAGCTACGAAAATGTCCATCAACAGAGGAATGCACAAAGAAGAAGTGGTCCATGTACACAATGGAATATGACTCCAATAAGAAAAATATAAATTCAATTCATAAAGCAAACATAAGTAAGGAGACATCAGCTTTTGGGGGCACATTCCACTCTAGTATATAACCGAGGAACACCACTGCCAGGATGGTCTTCTTCCCTAGTTACCAGATTGGGAAAAGCAGAAATGCTGCCGCCCTCTGGCCATTACCTGCAACAGCAGCTTTAAAACCTGTACTTAGGGTCACTTCATATGCACCAATACTGGAGGGCTGTCAATGAAACCTGACCTCAAAATGTCTTGAGGGAGGTAATGGCCAAAATATTTCTAAATGTCACACACACTTCACGAAAACAATTTGAAGAGGTAAGCTGTACTCACAGTTTGAAGAAAAAAAGGACATGCGAGAAGGCTCAATTTCAAGGGATTATGAGACGCATGCAAATCCAACCACAAAGTGGTATCAGCTCACACTAGTCAGAATAAACGTCAGCAAAAATACTACAAACAATAAACGCTGAAGGTGTTGTGGAGAAGACCATAACTTCAACTTTAAGTGGGACGTATCCTGGTAAGAGACACTAATGAGAACAGAATGGAGGTGCCTCCACAAGGTAAACATTTTGCTACCATATGATCCAGCAGGCCCACTCCTGGGCCTATACCCTAAGAAGACAGAATTGGAAAGACACAGGCAGGCAAATGTGCATTGCCGCAGCATTACAATAGCCATGACATGGAAGCAACCAAAAAGTCCATCAACAGATGAGTGGACAAAGACGAACTGGTACATGTACAGACAGAATAGTAGCCAAGGAAAAAAAAGGACACAATGCCATTTGCAGCACCGTAGATGAGTCTAGAGGTAATCACGTGACTTGTAGTAAGTCAGAAAGAGAAAGACACATATCGTATGATATCACTTATAGGTGTTACCTAAAACTTGATACCAGTGAAGATATTTCCACAGAGAAGGGCAATCACAGATTCATTAAACAAACTTATGTTTCGCCAATGGAAAGGTGTGAGGATTGGATACATTAGGATATTGGGGTTAATAGACATATGCAAACACAGGTGAAATATAGAATCACCAAACACCTACGGAATACCAAGAGAAGACTACTCAGCATTCTGTCATAACGTACATGGGAAAAGGATCCCAGGAAGAACAGACACATGTATATGTGTAAAAGAACCACATCTTGCACACCTAAAACAACCCAAACATTGTAATCAAACTGGCTGTGATAAAAAATAAAAATTAAATTAAAGAAATGAACAAGAAGCCGTGAGACAAACATAAGGGGCATTTTCCTGGCACATTCCATTCTAAATTACAACCTAGAACACGACTTCCACTGAGGCTCGGTTGCCCCAGTAACCAGATTTGGTAAAGGAGAAATGCTGCCACCTTGTGGCCATTTCACACAACAGCAGCTGTAATCCCAGCGCTAATAGTCAGTAGATATTCAAAGTAATTGGCAGGCCTGTAAATGACACCGGCCCTGAAAACAAATCCTGGGGTCGTATATCGACCAAAAAATTCAAAAGACGTCCATATTTCAAAACGACAGTTTCCAGAGGCATGTTTTACGCACATTTCTGTTCTGCTTCTTTTTCTTTATTTTTTTTCTAAAATACGGGAATGGAAAAAGGCAACCCTCAGAATGGGAGAAAATATTTGCAAAGGAATCAGTGGACAAAGGTTTAATCTCCAATATATATAAACAGCTCATGCAGCTTAATATATATAAAACAAACAACCCAATACAAAAATGGGTAGAAGATCTAAATAGACATTTCTTCAAAGAAGATGCAGAGATGGACAAGACGCACATGAAAAGCTGCTCAACATCACTAATTATTAGAGAAATGCAAATCAAAACTACAGTGAGATATCACCTCACCTGTTAGAATGGGCATCATCAGAAAATCTACAAACAACAAATGCTGGGGAGGGTGTGGACAAAAGGAACCCTCTTCCACCATTGGTGGGAATGTAAATTGATACAGTCACTATGGAGAGCAGTATGGAGGTTCCTTTGAAAACTCAAAATAGAATTAGCATATGATCCAGCAATCCCACTTCCGGGCATATACCCAGAGAAAACCATAAATCCAAAAGACACATTCACCGCAATGTTCATTGCAGCACTATTTACAATGACCACGTAATGGAAGCAACCTAAATGCCCACAGACAGACGAATGGATAAAGATGTGGTACATATATAAAATGGAATACTACTCAGCCATACAAAGGAATGAAACTGGGTCATTTGTTGAGACGTCGATGGATCTAGAGACTGTCATACAGAGTGAAGTAAGTCAGAAAGAGAAAAACAAATACTGTATATTAATGCATATATGTGGAACCTAGAAAAATGGTAGAGATGAACCGGTTTGCAGGGCAGAAATAGAGACACAGAGGTAGAGAACAAACGTATGGATACCAAGGGCGGGAAGCCATGGGTTGGTGGTGGTGGGATGAGTTGGGAGATTGGGATTGACCTGTATACATGTATATGTATAAAATAGATAACAAATAATAACCTGCTGTATAAAAAAATAAATAAAATTTAATTTCAAGATTAAAAAAATAAAATTTAAAAATAAAGCAGAAAAAAGTTCCTCCCTTCATACAGATATATTTATATGAATGAATTATTTCCATGCTTATATCTGTAAATACATGAAAGAGAAATGAAATCTACCTTGAACCAAAAAAGAAAAAAAAAACCAGAACCCACCAGTTATACAGAGGAAAACGCTATCAGGGCACTTGCTCCAGTGGTAAACAATTCTGAAGTTCGTCAGAGGTGGGGAATCATCTCCCATGCAGCCAGCAGGCCCCCCACAAGGAACGTCCTCATTGCAAAGCTGGGGGACCATGCCGAGGGGTCTGTGAGTAAACGTGAGATGAGCCCCAGGCCAGCTGCTGCTGAACTGTTCCCACCCTTCCCAGGTAAAACACTTGAATATGTACAAGGACTCGAAAGCCTAGAGGAAGGGCCGTGGAGCCACACCAGCGACAGCACGCAGGCCGACTTGGTGCCTGCAGGCCAGCCAGGATGCTCCTGGCCCCGGGCGCTCTTCTGGAAGCTTTCCATTTCCCTGCCTGAGATACCCCTCCTGTCCCGGCCCCCACTGCTTTTTTCCTTCCTCACCTCTGCCCGGGGAGAAATTCCAGCCGAAGGTATGGGTGACACATCCTCTTCTTTAGCAGGTGGCAGCCTGGCAACTCCTGCAGAATCTCCAGCAGAGCCCCACTCACACGGGACCACCCACAAAGCCGTGGCCCCTCACACCCTCCCACCAGCACAGCCCCGAGACTGCTGACGGGACAGAGAATATGGCGTCAGGCATACCTGCAGTGCCTCTTGCTGCCTGGAGTGGTGTTTATATTGACCTCAACACAGGCACACCTGGGCAGGGCTGGCCGGCAGGGTCAGGCTGCCCAGCTCAGCCAATCCTCAAACCTCAGGGGCTCACATTGCAGAAAATGGACCTCGCTGAACTGGCCAGGTCCAAGGAACAGGTGTGGGCTCCTAAGAGTCAGGATAGACAAGGGGCTGCAGCTCCGGCTTGTTTTCTAATCATTTTATCTGGCCCATGAGTGGGAGACAACTTCAAGAAGACACTCTCTTAATGAGAGGAACCCAGGAGTCAGGGAGAGGAGGGGTGATGGGTGGAGACAGAGGCCTGGTCCCCGTCTGCAGTGGAAGTCTCTGGAAGACCAGGCAGAGGGAGGCCGCACAGAGTGACGCCCAGGGTCACAGACCTGTCGGAGATGCTGTTTGTTAGTTCAAGTCCTGCTCTGAGGGGCTCTGTGTCAGCTCTGAGAGACAGGCCATCTGGGATGCTGTGAAATGAGGGCTATGTGCACGATTCCTGTGTTCCCAGCCCTGCTGTCCTACCTGCCCACGGGAGCTACGTAGCCTGGGAGGGACCTGATCACGAGAGCCCCATGCGCTGCTGGGTAGTTGCGCAGGTGAGCTCCATAACCTGGGAGGGGCCTGACCATGAGAGCCCCGTGGGCTGCTGGGGACCTGCCCAGGTGAGCCCCATATCCTGGGAGGGGCCTGACCACGAGAGCCCCATGGGCTGCTGGGTAGTTGCGCAGGTGAGCTCCATAACCTGGCATTGCCCTGACCACGTCAGCCCCGTGGGCTGCTGGGGACCTGGTAAAGGATGTCAGGACAGTCAGTGAAGTCACTGAGGATATACATCCAGTAGTTCCTAATTCCTACACCCTGCTGGTCATTCTACCATCCACCATGACATGGTTTTCTGTATTAGACTTCAATGATGCCTTCTTCTGTATTCCGTTGGTCCCAGAAAGGCTCTGCTGCCCTAGTAACCAGATTTGGGAATGGAGAACTAACGCCACCTTGTGGCCATTTCCCACAACAGCAGCTTTAAACCCAGTGCTAATGGTCACTAAATATTCACACTCATTGCAGGCCTGTGAATGACACCTGCCCTCAAAAACAATCCTGGGGTCGAAAATTGACCAAAAAATTCAAAAGAGGGCAACTATCCAAGAAGACTATTTCAAGAGGTTAATTGTACTCTCCGTTTTTTTTTTCTGTTTTTCTGTACAAGAAATTTAAAAAGGCATGGAAAAAGGCTGAACGTTAGGAATAATTAAAGATATGCAAATCCAAATTACAAAAACCTATCAGCTCACACCAGTCAGAATGGCCATCAGCAAAAATCCTGCAAACAATAAATGCTGAAGGGGTTTGGGAGAAATGCCTACCCTTGGTTCAACGTGGGACATTGTAAGAGCCAGTAATGAAAACAAAAATGAGGTGCCTTGGAAAGGTAAATACTGAGCTACCATTCAATCAAGCATACCCACTGCTGGGCCTATCGCCTGAGGGGATGAGAATCAAAAAGACACAGGCTGGGCTTCACTGGTGGCGCAGTGGTTCAGAGTCCGCCTGCCAATGCAGGGGACACGGGTTCATGCCCCGGTTCCGGAAGATCCCACATGCCGTGGAGCCGCGGGTCCCGTGAGCTATGGCTGCTGGGCCTGCGTGTCCGGAGCCTGTGCTCTGCAATGGGAGGGTCCACGGCAACGAGAGGCCCACGTGGAGCCAAAAAAAAAAAAGACACAGGCTGGCAATCCTGTACTACAGAACATTTAACATAGCCAATACTTGGAAGCTACGAAAATGTCCATCAACAGAGGAATGCACAAAGAAGAAGTGGTCCATGTACACAATGGAATATGACTCCAATAAGAAAAATATAAATTCAATTCATAAAGCAAACATAAGTAAGGAGACATCAGCTTTTGGGGGCACATTCCACTCTAGTATATAACCGAGGAACACCACTGCCAGGATGGTCTGTTTCCCTAGTTACCAGATTGGGAAAAGCAGAAATGCTGCCGCCCTCTGGCCATTACCTGCAACAGCAGCTTTAAAACCTGTACTTAGGGTCACTTCATATGCACCAATACTGGAGGGCTGTCAATGAAACCTGACCTCAAAATGTCTTGAGGGAGGTAATGGCCAAAATATTTCTAAATGTCACACACACTTCACGAAAACAATTTGAAGAGGTAAGCTGTACTCACAGTTTGAAGAAAAAAAGGACATGCGAGAAGGCTCAATTTCAAGGGATTATGAGACGCATGCAAATCCAACCACAAAGTGGTATCAGCTCACACTCGTCAGAATAAACGTCAGCAAAAATACTACAAACAATAAACGCTGAAGGTGTTGTGGAGAAGACCATAACTTCAACTTTAAGTGGGACGTATCCTGGTAAGAGACACTAATGAGAACAGAATGGAGGTGCCTCCACAAGGTAAACATTTTGCTACCATATGATCCAGCAGGCCCACTCCTGGGCCTATACCCTAAGAAGACAGAATTGGAAAGACACAGGCAGGCAAATGTGCATTGCTGCAGCATTACAATAGCCATGACATGGAAGCAACCAAAAAGTCCATCAACAGATGAGTGGACAAAGACGAACTGGTACATGTACAGACAGAATAGTAGCCAAGGAAAAAAAAGGACACAATGCCATTTGCAGCACCGTAGATGAGTCTAGAGGTAATCACGTGACTTGTAGTAAGTCAGAAAGAGAAAGACACATATCGTATGATATCACTTATAGGTGTTACCTAAAACTTGATACCAGTGAAGATATTTCCACAGAGAAGGGCAATCACAGATTCATTAAACAAACTTATGTTTCGCCAATGGAAAGGTGTGAGGATTGGATACATTAGGATATTGGGGTTAATAGACATATGCAAACACAGGTGAAATATAGAATCACCAAACACCTACGGAATACCAAGAGAAGACTACTCAGCATTCTGTCATAACGTACATGGGAAAAGGATCCCAGGAAGAACAGACACATGTATATGTGTAAAAGAACCACATCTTGCACACCTAAAACAACCCAAACATTGTAATCAAACTGGCTGTGATAAAAAATAAAAATTAAATTAAAGAAATGAACAAGAAGCCGTGAGACAAACATAAGGGGCATTTTCCTGGCACATTCCATTCTAAATTACAACCTAGAACACGACTTCCACTGAGGCTCGGTTGCCCCAGTAACCAGATTTGGTAAAGGAGAAATGCTGCCACCTTGTGGCCATTTCACACAACAGCAGCTGTAATCCCAGCGCTAATAGTCAGTAGATATTCAAAGTAATTGGCAGGCCTGTAAATGACACCGGCCCTGAAAACAAATCCTGGGGTCGTATATCGACCAAAAAATTCAAAAGACGTCCATATTTCAAAACGACAGTTTCCAGAGGCATGTTTTACGCACATTTCTGTTCTGCTTCTTTTTCTTTATTTTTTTTCTAAAATACGGGAATGGAAAAAGGCAACCCTCAGAATGGGAGAAAATATTTGCAAAGGAATCAGTGGACAAAGGTTTAATCTCCAATATATATAAACAGCTCATGCAGCTTAATATATATAAAACAAACAACCCAATACAAAAATGGGTAGAAGATCTAAATAGACATTTCTTCAAAGAAGATGCAGAGATGGACAAGACGCACATGAAAAGCTGCTCAACATCACTAATTATTAGAGAAATGCAAATCAAAACTACAGTGAGATATCACCTCACCTGTTAGAATGGGCATCATCAGAAAATCTACAAACAACAAATGCTGGGGAGGGTGTGGACAAAAGGAACCCTCTTCCACCATTGGTGGGAATGTAAATTGATACAGTCACTATGGAGAGCAGTATGGAGGTTCCTTTGAAAACTCAAAATAGAATTAGCATATGATCCAGCAATCCCACTTCCGGGCATATACCCAGAGAAAACCATAAATCCAAAAGACACATTCACCGCAATGTTCATTGCAGCACTATTTACAATGACCACGTAATGGAAGCAACCTAAATGCCCACAGACAGACGAATGGATAAAGATGTGGTACATATATAAAATGGAATACTACTCAGCCATACAAAGGAATGAAACTGGGTCATTTGTTGAGACGTCGATGGATCTAGAGACTGTCATACAGAGTGAAGTAAGTCAGAAAGAGAAAAACAAATACTGTATATTAATGCATATATGTGGAACCTAGAAAAATGGTAGAGATGAACCGGTTTGCAGGGCAGAAATAGAGACACAGAGGTAGAGAACAAACGTATGGATACCAAGGGCGGGAAGCCATGGGTTGGTGGTGGTGGGATGAGTTGGGAGATTGGGATTGACCTGTATACATGTATATGTATAAAATAGATAACAAATAATAACCTGCTGTATAAAAAAATAAATAAAATTTAATTTCAAGATTAAAAAAATAAAATTTAAAAATAAAGCAGAAAAAAGTTCCTCCCTTCATACAGATATATTTATATGAATGAATTATTTCCATGCTTATATCTGTAAATACATGAAAGAGAAATGAAATCTACCTTGAACCAAAAAAGAAAAAAAAAACCAGAACCCACCAGTTATACAGAGGAAAACGCTATCAGGGCACTTGCTCCAGTGGTAAACAATTCTGAAGTTCGTCAGAGGTGGGGAATCATCTCCCATGCAGCCAGCAGGCCCCCCACAAGGAACGTCCTCATTGCAAAGCTGGGGGACCATGCCGAGGGGTCTGTGAGTAAACGTGAGATGAGCCCCAGGCCAGCTGCTGCTGAACTGTTCCCACCCTTCCCAGGTAAAACACTTGAATATGTACAAGGACTCGAAAGCCTAGAGGAAGGGCCGTGGAGCCACACCAGCGACAGCACGCAGGCCGACTTGGTGCCTGCAGGCCAGCCAGGATGCTCCTGGCCCCGGGCGCTCTTCTGGAAGCTTTCCATTTCCCTGCCTGAGATACCCCTCCTGTCCCGGCCCCCACTGCTTTTTTCCTTCCTCACCTCTGCCCGGGGAGAAATTCCAGCCGAAGGTATGGGTGACACATCCTCTTCTTTAGCAGGTGGCAGCCTGGCAACTCCTGCAGAATCTCCAGCAGAGCCCCACTCACACGGGACCACCCACAAAGCCGTGGCCCCTCACACCCTCCCACCAGCACAGCCCCGAGACTGCTGACGGGACAGAGAATATGGCGTCAGGCATACCTGCAGTGCCTCTTGCTGCCTGGAGTGGTGTTTATATTGACCTCAACACAGGCACACCTGGGCAGGGCTGGCCGGCAGGGTCAGGCTGCCCAGCTCAGCCAATCCTCAAACCTCAGGGGCTCACATTGCAGAAAATGGACCTCGCTGAACTGGCCAGGTCCAAGGAACAGGTGTGGGCTCCTAAGAGTCAGGATAGACAAGGGGCTGCAGCTCCGGCTTGTTTTCTAATCATTTTATCTGGCCCATGAGTGGGAGACAACTTCAAGAAGACACTCTCTTAATGAGAGGAACCCAGGAGTCAGGGAGAGGAGGGGTGATGGGTGGAGACAGAGGCCTGGTCCCCGTCTGCAGTGGAAGTCTCTGGAAGACCAGGCAGAGGGAGGCCGCACAGAGTGACGCCCAGGGTCACAGACCTGTCGGAGATGCTGTTTGTTAGTTCAAGTCCTGCTCTGAGGGGCTCTGTGTCAGCTCTGAGAGACAGGCCATCTGGGATGCTGTGAAATGAGGGCTATGTGCACGATTCCTGTGTTCCCAGCCCTGCTGTCCTACCTGCCCACGGGAGCTACGTAGCCTGGGAGGGACCTGATCACGAGAGCCCCATGCGCTGCTGGGTAGTTGCGCAGGTGAGCTCCATAACCTGGGAGGGGCCTGACCATGAGAGCCCCGTGGGCTGCTGGGGACCTGCCCAGGTGAGCCCCATATCCTGGGAGGGGCCTGACCACGAGAGCCCCATGGGCTGCTGGGTAGTTGCGCAGGTGAGCTCCATAACCTGGCATTGCCCTGACCACGTCAGCCCCGTGGGCTGCTGGGGACCTGGTAAAGGATGTCAGGACAGTCAGTGAAGTCACTGAGGATATACATCCAGTAGTTCCTAATTCCTACACCCTGCTGGTCATTCTACCATCCACCATGACATGGTTTTCTGTATTAGACTTCAATGATGCCTTCTTCTGTATTCCGTTGGTCCCAGAAAGGCTCTGCTGCCCTAGTAACCAGATTTGGGAATGGAGAACTAACGCCACCTTGTGGCCATTTCCCACAACAGCAGCTTTAAACCCAGTGCTAATGGTCACTAAATATTCACACTCATTGCAGGCCTGTGAATGACACCTGCCCTCAAAAACAATCCTGGGGTCGAAAATTGACCAAAAAATTCAAAAGAGGGCAACTATCCAAGAAGACTATTTCAAGAGGTTAATTGTACTCTCCGTTTTTTTTTTCTGTTTTTCTGTACAAGAAATTTAAAAAGGCATGGAAAAAGGCTGAACGTTAGGAATAATTAAAGATATGCAAATCCAAATTACAAAAACCTATCAGCTCACACCAGTCAGAATGGCCATCAGCAAAAATCCTGCAAACAATAAATGCTGAAGGGGTTTGGGAGAAATGCCTACCCTTGGTTCAACGTGGGACATTGTAAGAGCCAGTAATGAAAACAAAAATGAGGTGCCTTGGAAAGGTAAATACTGAGCTACCATTCAATCAAGCATACCCACTGCTGGGCCTATCGCCTGAGGGGATGAGAATCAAAAAGACACAGGCTGGGCTTCACTGGTGGCGCAGTGGTTCAGAGTCCGCCTGCCAATGCAGGGGACACGGGTTCATGCCCCGGTTCCGGAAGATCCCACATGCCGTGGAGCCGCGGGTCCCGTGAGCTATGGCTGCTGGGCCTGCGTGTCCGGAGCCTGTGCTCTGCAATGGGAGGGTCCACGGCAACGAGAGGCCCACGTGGAGCCAAAAAAAAAAAAGACACAGGCTGGCAATCCTGTACTACAGAACATTTAACATAGCCAATACTTGGAAGCTACGAAAATGTCCATCAACAGAGGAATGCACAAAGAAGAAGTGGTCCATGTACACAATGGAATATGACTCCAATAAGAAAAATATAAATTCAATTCATAAAGCAAACATAAGTAAGGAGACATCAGCTTTTGGGGGCACATTCCACTCTAGTATATAACCGAGGAACACCACTGCCAGGATGGTCTGTTTCCCTAGTTACCAGATTGGGAAAAGCAGAAATGCTGCCGCCCTCTGGCCATTACCTGCAACAGCAGCTTTAAAACCTGTACTTAGGGTCACTTCATATGCACCAATACTGGAGGGCTGTCAATGAAACCTGACCTCAAAATGTCTTGAGGGAGGTAATGGCCAAAATATTTCTAAATGTCACACACACTTCACGAAAACAATTTGAAGAGGTAAGCTGTACTCACAGTTTGAAGAAAAAAAGGACATGCGAGAAGGCTCAATTTCAAGGGATTATGAGACGCATGCAAATCCAACCACAAAGTGGTATCAGCTCACACTCGTCAGAATAAACATCAGCAAAAATACTACAAACAATAAACGCTGAAGGTGTTGTGGAGAAGACCATAACTTCAACTTTAAGTGGGACGTATCCTGGTAAGAGACACTAATGAGAACAGAATGGAGGTGCCTCCACAAGGTAAACATTTTGCTACCATATGATCCAGCAGGCCCACTCCTGGGCCTATACCCTAAGAAGACAGAATTGGAAAGACACAGGCAGGCAAATGTGCATTGCTGCAGCATTACAATAGCCATGACATGGAAGCAACCAAAAAGTCCATCAACAGATGAGTGGACAAAGACGAACTGGTACATGTACAGACAGAATAGTAGCCAAGGAAAAAAAAGGACACAATGCCATTTGCAGCACCGTAGATGAGTCTAGAGGTAATCACGTGACTTGTAGTAAGTCAGAAAGAGAAAGACACATATCGTATGATATCACTTATAGGTGTTACCTAAAACTTGATACCAGTGAAGATATTTCCACAGAGAAGGGCAATCACAGATTCATTAAACAAACTTATGTTTCGCCAATGGAAAGGTGTGAGGATTGGATACATTAGGATATTGGGGTTAACAGACATATACAAACACAGGTGAAATATAGAATCACCAAACACCTACGGAATACCAAGAGAAGACTACTCAGCATTCTGTCATAACGTACATGGGAAAAGGATCCCAGGAAGAACAGACACATGTATATGTGTAAAAGAACCACATCTTGCACACCTAAAACAACCCAAACATTGTAATCAAACTGGCTGTGATAAAAAATAAAAATTAAATTAAAGAAATGAACAAGAAGCCGTGAGACAAACATAAGGGGCATTTTCCTGGCACATTCCATTCTAAATTACAACCTAGAACACGACTTCCACTGAGGCTCGGTTGCCCCAGTAACCAGATTTGGTAAAGGAGAAATGCTGCCACCTTGTGGCCATTTCACACAACAGCAGCTGTAATCCCAGCGCTAATAGTCAGTAGATATTCAAAGTAATTGGCAGGCCTGTAAATGACACCGGCCCTGAAAACAAATCCTGGGGTCGTATATCGACCAAAAAATTCAAAAGACGTCCATATTTCAAAACGACAGTTTCCAGAGGCATGTTTTACGCACATTTCTGTTCTGCTTCTTTTTCTTTATTTTTTTTCTAAAATACGGGAATGGAAAAAGGCAACCCTCAGAATGGGAGAAAATATTTGCAAAGGAATCAGTGGACAAAGGTTTAATCTCCAATATATATAAACAGCTCATGCAGCTTAATATATATAAAACAAACAACCCAATACAAAAATGGGTAGAAGATCTAAATAGACATTTCTTCAAAGAAGATGCAGAGATGGACAAGACGCACATGAAAAGCTGCTCAACATCACTAATTATTAGAGAAATGCAAATCAAAACTACAGTGAGATATCACCTCACCTGTTAGAATGGGCATCATCAGAAAATCTACAAACAACAAATGCTGGGGAGGGTGTGGACAAAAGGAACCCTCTTCCACCATTGGTGGGAATGTAAATTGATACAGTCACTATGGAGAGCAGTATGGAGGTTCCTTTGAAAACTCAAAATAGAATTAGCATATGATCCAGCAATCCCACTTCCGGGCATATACCCAGAGAAAACCATAAATCCAAAAGACACATTCACCGCAATGTTCATTGCAGCACTATTTACAATGACCACGTAATGGAAGCAACCTAAATGCCCACAGACAGACGAATGGATAAAGATGTGGTACATATATAAAATGGAATACTACTCAGCCATACAAAGGAATGAAACTGGGTCATTTGTTGAGACGTCGATGGATCTAGAGACTGTCATACAGAGTGAAGTAAGTCAGAAAGAGAAAAACAAATACTGTATATTAATGCATATATGTGGAACCTAGAAAAATGGTAGAGATGAACCGGTTTGCAGGGCAGAAATAGAGACACAGAGGTAGAGAACAAACGTATGGATACCAAGGGCGGGAAGCCATGGGTTGGTGGTGGTGGGATGAGTTGGGAGATTGGGATTGACCTGTATACATGTATATGTATAAAATAGATAAAAATAATAACCTGCTGTATAAAAAAATAAATAAAATTTAATTTCAAGATTAAAAAAATAAAATTTAAAAATAAAGCAGAAGAAAGTTCCTCCCTTCATACAGATATATTTATATGAATGAATTATTTCCATGCTTATATCTGTAAATACATGAAAGAGAAATGAAATCTACCTTGAACCAAAAAAGAAAAAAAAAACCAGAACCCACCAGTTATACAGAGGAAAACGCTATCAGGGCACTTGCTCCAGTGGTAAACAATTCTGAAGTTCGTCAGAGGTGGGGAATCATCTCCCATGCAGCCAGCAGGCCCCCCACAAGGAACGTCCTCATTGCAAAGCTGGGGGACCATGCCGAGGGGTCTGTGAGTAAACGTGAGATGAGCCCCAGGCCAGCTGCTGCTGAACTGTTCCCACCCTTCCCAGGTAAAACACTTGAATATGTACAAGGACTCGAAAGCCTAGAGGAAGGGCCGTGGAGCCACACCAGCGACAGCACGCAGGCCGACTTGGTGCCTGCAGGCCAGCCAGGATGCTCCTGGCCCCGGGCGCTCTTCTGGAAGCTTTCCATTTCCCTGCCTGAGATACCCCTCCTGTCCCGGCCCCCACTGCTTTTTTCCTTCCTCACCTCTGCCCGGGGAGAAATTCCAGCCGAAGGTATGGGTGACACATCCTCTTCTTTAGCAGGTGGCAGCCTGGCAACTCCTGCAGAATCTCCAGCAGAGCCCCACTCACACGGGACCACCCACAAAGCCGTGGCCCCTCACACCCTCCCACCAGCACAGCCCCGAGACTGCTGACGGGACAGAGAATATGGCGTCAGGCATACCTGCAGTGCCTCTTGCTGCCTGGAGTGGTGTTTATATTGACCTCAACACAGGCACACCTGGGCAGGGCTGGCCGGCAGGGTCAGGCTGCCCAGCTCAGCCAATCCTCAAAACTCAGGGGCTCACATTGCAGAAAATGGACCTCGCTGAACTGGCCAGGTCCAAGGAACAGGTGTGGGCTCCTAAGAGTCAGGATAGACAAGGGGCTGCAGCTCCGGCTTGTTTTCTAATCATTTTATCTGGCCCATGAGTGGGAGACAACTTCAAGAAGACACTCTCTTAATGAGAGGAACCCAGGAGTCAGGGAGAGGAGGGGTGATGGGTGGAGACAGAGGCCTGGTCCCCGTCTGCAGTGGAAGTCTCTGGAAGACCAGGCAGAGGGAGGCCGCACAGAGTGACGCCCAGGGTCACAGACCTGTTGGAGATGCTGTTTGTTAGTTCAAGTCCTGCTCTGAGGGGCTCTGTGTCAGCTCTGAGAGACAGGCCATCTGGGATGCTGTGAAATGAGGGCTATGTGCACGATTCCTGTGTTCCCAGCCCTGCTGTCCTACCTGCCCACGGGAGCTACGTAGCCTGGGAGGGACCTGATCACGAGAGCCCCATGCGCTGCTGGGTAGTTGCGCAGGTGAGCTCCATAACCTGGGAGGGGCCTGACCATGAGAGCCCCGTGGGCTGCTGGGGACCTGCCCAGGTGAGCCCCATATCCTGGGAGGGGCCTGACCACGAGAGCCCCATGGGCTGCTGGGTAGTTGCGCAGGTGAGCTCCATAACCTGGCATTGCCCTGACCACGTTAGCCCCGTGGGCTGCTGGGGACCTGGTAAAGGATGTCAGGACAGTCAGTGAAGTCACTGAGGATATACATCCAGTAGTTCCTAATTCCTACACCCTGCTGGTCATTCTACCATCCACCATGACATGGTTTTCTGTATTAGACTTCAATGATGCCTTCTTCTGTATTCCGTTGGTCCCAGAAAGGCTCTGCTGCCCTAGTAACCAGATTTGGGAATGGAGAACTAACGCCACCTTGTGGCCATTTCCCACAACAGCAGCTTTAAACCCAGTGCTAATGGTCACTAAATATTCACACTCATTGCAGGCCTGTGAATGACACCTGCCCTCAAAAACAATCCTGGGGTCGAAAATTGACCAAAAAATTCAAAAGAGGGCAACCATCCAAGAAGACTATTTCAAGAGGTTAATTGTACTCTCCGTTTTTTTTTCTGTTTTTCTGTACAAGAAATTTAAAAAGGCATGGAAAAAGGCTGAACGTTAGGAATAATTAAAGATATGCAAATCCAAATTACAAAAACCTATCAGCTCACACCAGTCAGAATGGCCATCAGCAAAAATCCTGCAAACAATAAATGCTGAAGGGGTTTGGGAGAAATCCCTACCCTCGGTTCAATGTGGGACATTGTAAGAGCCAGTAATGAAAACAAAAATGAGGTGCCTTGGAAAGGTAAATACTGAGCTACCATTCAATCAAGCATACCCACTGCTGGGCCTATCGCCTGAGGGGATGAGAATCAAAAAGACACAGGCTGGGCTTCACTGGTGGCGCAGTGCTTCAGAGTCCGCCTGCCAATGCAGGGGACACGGGTTCATGCCCCGGTTCCGGAAGATCCCACATGCCGTGGAGCCGCGGGTCCCGTGAGCTATGGCTGCTGGGCCTGCGTGTCCAGAGCCTGTGCTCTGCAATGGGAGGGTCCACGGCAACGAGAGGCCCACGTAGAGCCAAAAAAAAAGACACATGCTGGCAATCCTGTACTACAGAACATTTAACATAGCCAATACTTGGAAGCTACGAAAATGTCCATCAACAGAGGAATGCACAAAGAAGAAGTGGTCCATGTACACAATGGAATATGACTCCAATAAGAAAAATATAAATTCAATTCATAAAGCAAACATAAGTAAGGAGACATCAGCTTTTGGGGGCACATTCCACTCTAGTATATAACCGAGGAACACCACTGCCAGGATGGTCTGTTTCCCTAGTTACCAGATTGGGAAAAGCAGAAATGCTGCCGCCCTCTGGGCATTACCTGCAACAGCAGCTTTAAAACCTGTACTTAGGGTCACTTCATATGCACCAATACTGGAGGGCTGTCAATGAAACCTGACCTCAAAATGTCTTGAGGGAGGTAATGGCCAAAATATTTCTAAATGTCACACACACTTCACGAAAACAATTTGAAGAGGTAAGCTGTACTCACAGTTTGAAGAAAAAAAGGACATGCGAGAAGGCTCAATTTCAAGGGATTATGAGACGCATGCAAATCCAACCACAAAGTGGTATCAGCTCACACTAGTCAGAATAAACGTCAGCAAAAATACTACAAACAATAAATGCTGAAGGTGTTGTGGAGAAGACCATAACTTCAACTTTAAGTGGGACGTATCCTGGTAAGAGACACTAATGAGAACAGAATGGAGGTGCCTCCACAAGGTAAACATTTTGCTACCATAGGATCCAGCAGGCCCACTCCTGGGCCTATACCCTAAGAAGACAGAATTGGAAAGACACAGGCAGGCAAATGTGCATTGCCGCAGCATTACAATAGCCATAACATGGAAGCAACCAAAAAGTCCATCAACAGATGAGTGGACAAAGACGAACTGGTACATGTACAGACAGAATAGTAGCCAAGGAAAAAAAGGACACAATGCCATTTGCAGCACCGTAGATGAGTCTAGAGGTAATCACGTGACTTGTAGTAAGTCAGAAAGAGAAAGACACATATCGTATGATATCACTTATAGGTGTTACCTAAAACTTGATACCAGTGAAGATATTTCCACAGAGAAGGGCAATCACAGATTCATTAAACAAACTTATGTTTCGCCAATGGAAAGGTGTGAGGATTGGATACATTAGGATATTGGGGTTAACAGACATATACAAACACAGGTGAAATATAGAATCACCAAACACCTACGGAATACCAAGAGAAGACTACTCAGCATTCTGTCATAACGTACATGGGAAAAGGATCCCAGGAAGAACAGACACATGTATATGTGTAAAAGAACCACATCTTGCACACCTAAAACAACCCAAACATTGTAATCAAACTGGCTGTGATAAAAAATAAAAATTAAATTAAAGAAATGAACAAGAAGCCGTGAGACAAACATAAGGGGCATTTTCCTGGCACATTCCATTCTAAATTACAACCTAGAACACGACTTCCACTGAGGCTCGGTTGCCCCAGTAACCAGATTTGGTAAAGGAGAAATGCTGCCACCTTGTGGCCATTTCACACAACAGCAGCTGTAATCCCAGCCCTAATAGTCAGTAGATATTCAAAGTAATTGGCAGGCCTGTAAATGACACCGGCCCTGAAAACAAATCCTGGGGTCGTATATCGACCAAAAAATTCAAAAGACGTCCATATTTCAAAACGACAGTTTCCAGAGGCATGTTTTACGCACATTTCTGTTCTGCTTCTTTTTCTTTATTTTTTTTCTAAAATACGGGAATGGAAAAAGGCAACCCTCAGAATGGGAGAAAATATTTGCAAAGGAATCAGTGGACAAAGGTTTAATCTCCAATATATATAAACAGCTCATGCAGCTTAATATATATAAAACAAACAACCCAATACAAAAATGGGTAGAAGATCTAAATAGACATTTCTTCAAAGAAGATGCAGAGATGGACAAGACGCACATGAAAAGCTGCTCAACATCAGTAATTATTAGAGAAATGCAAATCAAAACTACAGTGAGATATCACCTCACCTGTTAGAATGGGCATCATCAGAAAATCTACAAACAACAAATGCTGGGGAGGGTGTGGACAAAAGGAACCCTCTTCCACCATTGGGGGGAATGTAAATTGATACAGTCACTATGGAGAGCAGTATGGAGGTTCCTTTAAAAACTACAAATAGAATTAGCATATGATCCAGCAATCCCACTTGCGGGCATATACCCAGAGAAAACCATAAATCCAAAAGACACATTCACCGCAATGTTCATTGCAGCACTACTTACAATAACCACGTAATGGAAGCAACCTAAATGCCCACAGACAGACGAATGGATAAAGATGTGGTACATATATAAAATGGAATACTACTCAGCCATACAAAGGAATGAAACTGGGTCATTTGTTGAGACGTCGATGGATCTAGAGACTGTCATACAGAGTGAAGTAAGTCAGAAAGAGAAAAACAAATACTGTATATTAATGCATATATGTGGAACCTAGAAAAATGGTAGAGATGAACCGGTTTGCAGGGCAGAAATAGAGACACAGAGGTAGAGAACAAACGTATGGATACCAAGGGCGGGAAGCCATGGGTTGGTGGTGGTGGGATGAGTTGGGAGATTGGGATTGACCTGTATACATGTATATGTATAAAATAGATAACAAATAATAACCTGCTGTATAAAAAAATAAATAAAATTAAATTTCAAGATTAAAAAAAATAAAATTTAAAAATAAAGCAGAAAAAAGTTCCTCCCTTCACACAGATATATTTATATGAATGAATTATTTCCATGCTTATATCTATAAATACATGAAAGAGAAATGAAATCTACCTTGAACCAAAAAAGAAAAAAAAAACCAGAACCCAGCAGTTATACAGAGGAAAACGCTATCAGGGCACTTGCTCCAGTGGTAAACAATTCTGAAGTTCGTCAGAGGTGGGGAATCATCTCCCATGCAGCCAGCAGGCCCCACACAAGGAACGTCCTCATTGCAAAGCTGGGGGACCATGCCGAGGGGTCTGTGAGTAAACGTCAGATGAGCCCCAGGCCAGCTGCTGCTGAACTGTTCCCACCCTTCCCAGGTAAAACACTTGAATATGTACAAGGACTCGAAAGCCTAGAGGAAGGGCTGTGGAGCCACACCAGCGACAGCACGCAGGCCGACTTGGTGCCTGCAGGCCAGCCAGGATGCTCCTGGCCCCGGGCGCTCTTCTGGAAGCTTTCCATTTCCCTGCCTGAGATACCCCTCCTGTCCCGGCCCCTACTGCTTTTTTCCTTCCTCACCTCTGCCCGGGGAGAAATTCCAGCCGAAGGTATGGGTGACACATCCTCTTCTTTAGCAGGTGGCAGCCTGGCAACTCCTTCAGAATCTCCAGCAGAGCCCCACTCACACTGGACCACCCACAAAGCCGTGGCCCCTCACACCCTCCCACCAGCACAGCCCCGAGACTGCTGACGGGACAGAGAATATGGCGTCAGGCATACCTGCAGTGCCTCTTGCTGCCTGGAGTGGTGTTTATATTGACCTCAACACAGGCACACCTGGGCAGGGCTGGCCGGCAGGGGTCAGGCTGCCCAGCTCAGCCAATTCTCAAACCTCAGGGGCTCACATTGCAGAAAATGGACCTCGCTGAACTGGCCAGGTCCAAGGAACAGGTGTGGGCTCCTAAGAGTCAGGATAGACAAGGGGCTGCAGCTCCGGCTTGTTTTCTAATCATTTTATCTGGCCCATGAGTGGGAGACAACTTCAAGAAGACACTCTCTTAATGAGAGGAACCCAGGAGTCAGGGAGAGGAGGGCTGATGGGTGGAGA
The DNA here is from genome assembly GCF_025265405.1 of Mesoplodon densirostris. Classification (NCBI taxonomy): domain Eukaryota; kingdom Metazoa; phylum Chordata; class Mammalia; order Artiodactyla; family Ziphiidae; genus Mesoplodon; species Mesoplodon densirostris. The sequence goes on from NC_082668.1 coordinate 53,854,196, forward strand.
CAGAGGCCTGGTCCCCGTCTGCAGTGGAAGTCTCTGGAAGACCAGGCAGAGGGAGGCCACACAGAGTGACGCCCAGGGTCACAGACCTGTCGGAGATGCTGTTTGTTAGTTCAAGTCCTGCTCTGAGGGGCTCTGTGTCAGCTCTGAGAGACAGGCCATCTGGGATGCTGTGAAATGAGGGCTATGTGCACGATTCCTGTGTTCCCAGCCCTGCTGTCCTACCTGCCCACGGGAGCTACGTATCCTGGGAGGGACCTGATCACGAGAGCCCCATGCGCTGCTGGGTAGTTGCGCAGGTGAGCTCCATAACCTGGGAGGGGCCTGACCATGAGAGCCCCGTGGGCTGCTGGGGACCTGCCCAGGTGAGCCCCATATCCTGGGAGGGGCCTGACCACGAGAGCCCCATGGGCTGCTGGGTAGTTGCGCAGGTGAGCTCCATAACCTGGCATTGCCCTGACCACGTCAGCCCCGTGGGCTGCTGGGGACCTGGTAAAGGATGTCAGGACAGTCAGTGAAGTCACTGAGGATATACATCCAGTAGTTCCTAATTCCTACACCCTGCTGGTCATTCTACCATCCACCATGACATGGTTTTCTGTATTAGACTTCAATGATGCCTTCTTCTGTATTCCGTTGGTCCCAGAAAGGCTCTGCTGCCCTAGTAACCAGATTTGGGAATGGAGAACTAACGCCACCTTGTGGCCATTTCCCACAACAGCAGCTTTAAACCCAGTGCTAATGGTCACTAAATATTCACACTCATTGCAGGCCTGTGAATGACACCTGCCCTCAAAAACAATCCTGGGGTCGAAAATTGACCAAAAAATTCAAAAGAGGGCAACCATCCAAGAAGACTATTTCAAGAGGTTAATTGTACTCTCCGGTTTTTTTTCTGTTTTTCTGTACAAGAAATTTAAAAAGGCATGGAAAAAGGCTGAACGTTAGGAATAATTAAAGATATGCAAATCCAAATTACAAAAACCTATCAGCTCACACCAGTCAGAATGGCCATCAGCAAAAATCCTGCAAACAATAAATGCTGAAGGGGTTTGGGAGAAATCCCTACCCTCGGTTCAATGTGGGACATTGTAAGAGCCAGTAATGAAAACAAAAATGAGGTGCCTTGGAAAGGTAAATACTGAGCTATCATTCAATCAAGCATACCCACTGCTGGGCCTATCGCCTGAGGGGATGAGAATCAAAAAGACACAGGCTGGGCTTCACTGGTGGCGCAGTGGTTCAGAGTCCGCCTGCCAATGCAGGGGACACGGGTTCATGCCCCGGTTCCGGAAGATCCCACATGCCGTGGAGCCGCGGGTCCCGTGAGCTATGGCTGCTGGGCCTGCGTGTCCGGAGCCTGTGCTCTGCAATGGGAGGGTCCACGGCAACGAGAGGCCGACGTAGAGCCAAAAAAAAGACACAGGCTGGCAATCCTGTACTACAGAACATTTAACATAGCCAATACTTGGAAGCTACGAAAATGTCCATCAACAGAGGAATGCACAAAGAAGAAGTGGTCCATGTACACAATGGAATATGACTCCAATAAGAAAAATATAAATTCAATTCATAAAGCAAACATAAGTAAGGAGACATCAGCTTTTGGGGGCACATTCCACTCTAGTATATAACCGAGGAACACCACTGCCAGGATGGTCTGTTTCCCTAGTTACCAGATTGGGAAAAGCAGAAATGCTGCCGCCCTCTGGCCATTACCTGCAACAGCAGCTTTAAAACCTGTACTTAGGGTCACTTCATATGCACCAATACTGGAGGGCTGTCAATGAAACCTGACCTCAAAATGTCTTGAGGGAGGTAATGGCCAAAATATTTCTAAATGTCACACACACTTCACGAAAACAATTTGAAGAGGTAAGCTGTACTCACAGTTTGAAGAAAAAAAGGACATGCGAGAAGGCTCAATTTCAAGGGATTATGAGACGCATGCAAATCCAACCACAAAGTGGTATCAGCTCACACTAGTCAGAATAAACGTCAGCAAAAATACTACAAACAATAAACACTGAAGGTGTTGTGGAGAAGACCATAACTTCAACTTTAAGTGGGACGTATCCTGGTAAGAGACACTAATGAGAACAGAATGGAGGTGCCTCCACAAGGTAAACATTTTGCTACCATAGGATCCAGCAGGCCCACTCCTGGGCCTATACCCTAAGAAGACAGAATTGGAAAGACACAGGCAGGCAAATGTGCATTGCCGCAGCATTACAATAGCCATGACATGGAAGCAACCAAAAAGTCCATCAACAGATGAGTGGACAAAGACGAACTGGTACATGTACAGACAGAATAGTAGCCAAGGAGAAAAAGGACACAATGCCATTTGCAGCACCGTAGATGAGTCTAGAGGTAATCACGTGACTTGTAGTAAGTCAGAAAGAGAAAGACACATATCGTATGATATCACTTATAGGTGTTACCTAAAACTTGATACCAGTGAAGATATTTCCACAGAGAAGGGCAATCACAGATTCATTAAACAAACTTATGTTTCGCCAATGGAAAGGTGTGAGGATTGGATACATTAGGATATTGGGGTTAACAGACATATACAAACACAGGTGAAATATAGAATCACCAAACACCTACGGAATACCAAGAGAAGACTACTCAGCATTCTGTCGTAACGTACATGGGAAAAGGATCCCAGGAAGAACAGACATATGTATATGTGTAAAAGAACCACATCTTGCACACCTAAAACAACCCAAACATTGTAATCAAAAACTGGCTGTGATAAAAAATAAAAATTAAATTAAAGAAATGAACAAGAAGCCGTGAGACAAACATAAGGGGCATTTTCCTGGCACATTCCATTCTAAATTACAACCTAGAACACGACTTCCACTGAGGCTCTGTTGCCCCAGTAACCAGATTTGGTAAAGGAGAAATACTGCCACCTTGTGGCCGTTTCACACAACAGCAGCTGTAATCCCAGCGCTAATAGTCAGTACATATTCAAAGTAATTGGCAGGCCTGTAAATGACACCGGCCCTGAAAACAAATCCTGGGGTCGTATATCGACCAAAAAATTCAAAAGACGTCCATATTTCAAAACGACAGTTTCCAGAGGCATGTTTTACGCACATTTCTGTTCTGCTTCTTTTTCTTTATTTTTTTTCTAAAATACGGGAATGGAAAAAGGCAACCCTCAGAATGGGAGAAAATATTTGCAAAGGAATCAGTGGACAAAGGTTTAATCTCCAATAGTTATAAACAGCTCATGCAGCTTAATATATATAAAACAAACAACCCAATACAAAAATGGGTAGAAGATCTAAATAGACATTTCTTCAAAGAAGATGCAGAGATGGACAAGACGCACATGAAAAGCTGCTCAACATGACTAATTATTAGAGAAATGCAAATCAAAACTACAGTGAGATATCACCTCACCTGTTAGAATGGGCATCATCAGAAAATCTACAAACAACAAATGCTGGGGAGGGTGTGGACAAAAGGAACCCTCTTCCACCATTGGTGGGAATGTAAATTGATACAGTCACTATGGAGAGCAGTATGGAGGTTCCTTTGAAAACTCAAAATAGAATTAGCATATGATCCAGCAATCCCACTTCCGGGCATATACCCAGAGAAAACCATAAATCCAAAAGACACATTCACCGCAATGTTCATTGCAGCACTATTTACAATGACCACGTAATGGAAGCAACCTAAATGCCCACAGACAGACGAATGGATAAAGATGTGGTACATATATAAAATGGAATACTACTCAGCCATACAAAGGAATGAAACTGGGTCATTTGTTGAGACGTCGATGGATCTAGAGACTGTCATACAGAGTGAAGTAAGTCAGAAAGAGAAAAACAAATACTGTATATTAATGCATATATGTGGAACCTAGAAAAATGGTAGAGATGAACCGGTTTGCAGGGCAGAAATAGAGACACAGAGGTAGAGAACAAACGTATGGATACCAAGGGCGGGAAGCCATGGGTTGGTGGTGGTGGGATGAGTTGGGAGATTGGGATTGACCTGTATACATGTATATGTATAAAATAGATAAAAATAATAACCTGCTGTATAAAAAAATAAATAAAATTTAATTTCAAGATTAAAAAAATAAAATTTAAAAATAAAGCAGAAGAAAGTTCCTCCCTTCATACAGATATATTTATATGAATGAATTATTTCCATGCTTATATCTGTAAATACATGAAAGAGAAATGAAATCTACCTTGAACCAAAAAAGAAAAAAAAAACCAGAACCCACCAGTTATACAGAGGAAAACGCTATCAGGGCACTTGCTCCAGTGGTAAACAATTCTGAAGTTCGTCAGAGGTGGGGAATCATCTCCCATGCAGCCAGCAGGCCCCCCACAAGGAACGTCCTCATTGCAAAGCTGGGGGACCATGCCGAGGGGTCTGTGAGTAAACGTGAGATGAGCCCCAGGCCAGCTGCTGCTGAACTGTTCCCACCCTTCCCAGGTAAAACACTTGAATATGTACAAGGACTCGAAAGCCTAGAGGAAGGGCCGTGGAGCCACACCAGCGACAGCACGCAGGCCGACTTGGTGCCTGCAGGCCAGCCAGGATGCTCCTGGCCCCGGGCGCTCTTCTGGAAGCTTTCCATTTCCCTGCCTGAGATACCCCTCCTGTCCCGGCCCCCACTGCTTTTTTCCTTCCTCACCTCTGCCCGGGGAGAAATTCCAGCCGAAGGTATGGGTGACACATCCTCTTCTTTAGCAGGTGGCAGCCTGGCAACTCCTGCAGAATCTCCAGCAGAGCCCCACTCACACGGGACCACCCACAAAGCCGTGGCCCCTCACACCCTCCCACCAGCACAGCCCCGAGACTGCTGACGGGACAGAGAATATGGCGTCAGGCATACCTGCAGTGCCTCTTGCTGCCTGGAGTGGTGTTTATATTGACCTCAACACAGGCACACCTGGGCAGGGCTGGCCGGCAGGGTCAGGCTGCCCAGCTCAGCCAATCCTCAAAACTCAGGGGCTCACATTGCAGAAAATGGACCTCGCTGAACTGGCCAGGTCCAAGGAACAGGTGTGGGCTCCTAAGAGTCAGGATAGACAAGGGGCTGCAGCTCCGGCTTGTTTTCTAATCATTTTATCTGGCCCATGAGTGGGAGACAACTTCAAGAAGACACTCTCTTAATGAGAGGAACCCAGGAGTCAGGGAGAGGAGGGGTGATGGGTGGAGACAGAGGCCTGGTCCCCGTCTGCAGTGGAAGTCTCTGGAAGACCAGGCAGAGGGAGGCCGCACAGAGTGACGCCCAGGGTCACAGACCTGTTGGAGATGCTGTTTGTTAGTTCAAGTCCTGCTCTGAGGGGCTCTGTGTCAGCTCTGAGAGACAGGCCATCTGGGATGCTGTGAAATGAGGGCTATGTGCACGATTCCTGTGTTCCCAGCCCTGCTGTCCTACCTGCCCACGGGAGCTACGTAGCCTGGGAGGGACCTGATCACGAGAGCCCCATGCGCTGCTGGGTAGTTGCGCAGGTGAGCTCCATAACCTGGGAGGGGCCTGACCATGAGAGCCCCGTGGGCTGCTGGGGACCTGCCCAGGTGAGCCCCATATCCTGGGAGGGGCCTGACCACGAGAGCCCCATGGGCTGCTGGGTAGTTGCGCAGGTGAGCTCCATAACCTGGCATTGCCCTGACCACGTTAGCCCCGTGGGCTGCTGGGGACCTGGTAAAGGATGTCAGGACAGTCAGTGAAGTCACTGAGGATATACATCCAGTAGTTCCTAATTCCTACACCCTGCTGGTCATTCTACCATCCACCATGACATGGTTTTCTGTATTAGACTTCAATGATGCCTTCTTCTGTATTCCGTTGGTCCCAGAAAGGCTCTGCTGCCCTAGTAACCAGATTTGGGAATGGAGAACTAACGCCACCTTGTGGCCATTTCCCACAACAGCAGCTTTAAACCCAGTGCTAATGGTCACTAAATATTCACACTCATTGCAGGCCTGTGAATGACACCTGCCCTCAAAAACAATCCTGGGGTCGAAAATTGACCAAAAAATTCAAAAGAGGGCAACCATCCAAGAAGACTATTTCAAGAGGTTAATTGTACTCTCCGTTTTTTTTTCTGTTTTTCTGTACAAGAAATTTAAAAAGGCATGGAAAAAGGCTGAACGTTAGGAATAATTAAAGATATGCAAATCCAAATTACAAAAACCTATCAGCTCACACCAGTCAGAATGGCCATCAGCAAAAATCCTGCAAACAATAAATGCTGAAGGGGTTTGGGAGAAATCCCTACCCTCGGTTCAATGTGGGACATTGTAAGAGCCAGTAATGAAAACAAAAATGAGGTGCCTTGGAAAGGTAAATACTGAGCTACCATTCAATCAAGCATACCCACTGCTGGGCCTATCGCCTGAGGGGATGAGAATCAAAAAGACACAGGCTGGGCTTCACTGGTGGCGCAGTGCTTCAGAGTCCGCCTGCCAATGCAGGGGACACGGGTTCATGCCCCGGTTCCGGAAGATCCCACATGCCGTGGAGCCGCGGGTCCCGTGAGCTATGGCTGCTGGGCCTGCGTGTCCGGAGCCTGTGCTCTGCAATGGGAGGGTCCACGGCAACGAGAGGCCCACGTAGAGCCAAAAAAAAAGACACATGCTGGCAATCCTGTACTACAGAACATTTAACATAGCCAATACTTGGAAGCTACGAAAATGTCCATCAACAGAGGAATGCACAAAGAAGAAGTGGTCCATGTACACAATGGAATATGACTCCAATAAGAAAAATATAAATTCAATTCATAAAGCAAACATAAGTAAGGAGACATCAGCTTTTGGGGGCACATTCCACTCTAGTATATAACCGAGGAACACCACTGCCAGGATGGTCTGTTTCCCTAGTTACCAGATTGGGAAAAGCAGAAATGCTGCCGCCCTCTGGGCATTACCTGCAACAGCAGCTTTAAAACCTGTACTTAGGGTCACTTCATATGCACCAATACTGGAGGGCTGTCAATGAAACCTGACCTCAAAATGTCTTGAGGGAGGTAATGGCCAAAATATTTCTAAATGTCACACACACTTCACGAAAACAATTTGAAGAGGTAAGCTGTACTCACAGTTTGAAGAAAAAAAGGACATGCGAGAAGGCTCAATTTCAAGGGATTATGAGACGCATGCAAATCCAACCACAAAGTGGTATCAGCTCACACTAGTCAGAATAAACGTCAGCAAAAATACTACAAACAATAAATGCTGAAGGTGTTGTGGAGAAGACCATAACTTCAACTTTAAGTGGGACGTATCCTGGTAAGAGACACTAATGAGAACAGAATGGAGGTGCCTCCACAAGGTAAACATTTTGCTACCATAGGATCCAGCAGGCCCACTCCTGGGCCTATACCCTAAGAAGACAGAATTGGAAAGACACAGGCAGGCAAATGTGCATTGCCGCAGCATTACAATAGCCATAACATGGAAGCAACCAAAAAGTCCATCAACAGATGAGTGGACAAAGACGAACTGGTACATGTACAGACAGAATAGTAGCCAAGGAAAAAAAGGACACAATGCCATTTGCAGCACCGTAGATGAGTCTAGAGGTAATCACGTGACTTGTAGTAAGTCAGAAAGAGAAAGACACATATCGTATGATATCACTTATAGGTGTTACCTAAAACTTGATACCAGTGAAGATATTTCCACAGAGAAGGGCAATCACAGATTCATTAAACAAACTTATGTTTCGCCAATGGAAAGGTGTGAGGATTGGATACATTAGGATATTGGGGTTAACAGACATATACAAACACAGGTGAAATATAGAATCACCAAACACCTACGGAATACCAAGAGAAGACTACTCAGCATTCTGTCATAACGTACATGGGAAAAGGATCCCAGGAAGAACAGACACATGTATATGTGTAAAAGAACCACATCTTGCACACCTAAAACAACCCAAACATTGTAATCAAACTGGCTGTGATAAAAAATAAAAATTAAATTAAAGAAATGAACAAGAAGCCGTGAGACAAACATAAGGGGCATTTTCCTGGCACATTCCATTCTAAATTACAACCTAGAACACGACTTCCACTGAGGCTCGGTTGCCCCAGTAACCAGATTTGGTAAAGGAGAAATGCTGCCACCTTGTGGCCATTTCACACAACAGCAGCTGTAATCCCAGCCCTAATAGTCAGTAGATATTCAAAGTAATTGGCAGGCCTGTAAATGACACCGGCCCTGAAAACAAATCCTGGGGTCGTATATCGACCAAAAAATTCAAAAGACGTCCATATTTCAAAACGACAGTTTCCAGAGGCATGTTTTACGCACATTTCTGTTCTGCTTCTTTTTCTTTATTTTTTTTCTAAAATACGGGAATGGAAAAAGGCAACCCTCAGAATGGGAGAAAATATTTGCAAAGGAATCAGTGGACAAAGGTTTAATCTCCAATATATATAAACAGCTCATGCAGCTTAATATATATAAAACAAACAACCCAATACAAAAATGGGTAGAAGATCTAAATAGACATTTCTTCAAAGAAGATGCAGAGATGGACAAGACGCACATGAAAAGCTGCTCAACATCAGTAATTATTAGAGAAATGCAAATCAAAACTACAGTGAGATATCACCTCACCTGTTAGAATGGGCATCATCAGAAAATCTACAAACAACAAATGCTGGGGAGGGTGTGGACAAAAGGAACCCTCTTCCACCATTGGGGGGAATGTAAATTGATACAGTCACTATGGAGAGCAGTATGGAGGTTCCTTTAAAAACTACAAATAGAATTAGCATATGATCCAGCAATCCCACTTGCGGGCATATACCCAGAGAAAACCATAAATCCAAAAGACACATTCACCGCAATGTTCATTGCAGCACTACTTACAATAACCACGTAATGGAAGCAACCTAAATGCCCACAGACAGACGAATGGATAAAGATGTGGTACATATATAAAATGGAATACTACTCAGCCATACAAAGGAATGAAACTGGGTCATTTGTTGAGACGTCGATGGATCTAGAGACTGTCATACAGAGTGAAGTAAGTCAGAAAGAGAAAAACAAATACTGTATATTAATGCATATATGTGGAACCTAGAAAAATGGTAGAGATGAACCGGTTTGCAGGGCAGAAATAGAGACACAGAGGTAGAGAACAAACGTATGGATACCAAGGGCGGGAAGCCATGGGTTGGTGGTGGTGGGATGAGTTGGGAGATTGGGATTGACCTGTATACATGTATATGTATAAAATAGATAACAAATAATAACCTGCTGTATAAAAAAATAAATAAAATTAAATTTCAAGATTAAAAAAAATAAAATTTAAAAATAAAGCAGAAAAAAGTTCCTCCCTTCACACAGATATATTTATATGAATGAATTATTTCCATGCTTATATCTATAAATACATGAAAGAGAAATGAAATCTACCTTGAACCAAAAAAGAAAAAAAAAACCAGAACCCAGCAGTTATACAGAGGAAAACGCTATCAGGGCACTTGCTCCAGTGGTAAACAATTCTGAAGTTCGTCAGAGGTGGGGAATCATCTCCCATGCAGCCAGCAGGCCCCACACAAGGAACGTCCTCATTGCAAAGCTGGGGGACCATGCCGAGGGGTCTGTGAGTAAACGTCAGATGAGCCCCAGGCCAGCTGCTGCTGAACTGTTCCCACCCTTCCCAGGTAAAACACTTGAATATGTACAAGGACTCGAAAGCCTAGAGGAAGGGCTGTGGAGCCACACCAGCGACAGCACGCAGGCCGACTTGGTGCCTGCAGGCCAGCCAGGATGCTCCTGGCCCCGGGCGCTCTTCTGGAAGCTTTCCATTTCCCTGCCTGAGATACCCCTCCTGTCCCGGCCCCTACTGCTTTTTTCCTTCCTCACCTCTGCCCGGGGAGAAATTCCAGCCGAAGGTATGGGTGACACATCCTCTTCTTTAGCAGGTGGCAGCCTGGCAACTCCTTCAGAATCTCCAGCAGAGCCCCACTCACACTGGACCACCCACAAAGCCGTGGCCCCTCACACCCTCCCACCAGCACAGCCCCGAGACTGCTGACGGGACAGAGAATATGGCGTCAGGCATACCTGCAGTGCCTCTTGCTGCCTGGAGTGGTGTTTATATTGACCTCAACACAGGCACACCTGGGCAGGGCTGGCCGGCAGGGGTCAGGCTGCCCAGCTCAGCCAATTCTCAAACCTCAGGGGCTCACATTGCAGAAAATGGACCTCGCTGAACTGGCCAGGTCCAAGGAACAGGTGTGGGCTCCTAAGAGTCAGGATAGACAAGGGGCTGCAGCTCCGGCTTGTTTTCTAATCATTTTATCTGGCCCATGAGTGGGAGACAACTTCAAGAAGACACTCTCTTAATGAGAGGAACCCAGGAGTCAGGGAGAGGAGGGCTGATGGGTGGAGACAGAGGCCTGGTCCCCGTCTGCAGTGGAAGTCTCTGGAAGACCAGGCAGAGGGAGGCCACACAGAGTGACGCCCAGGGTCACAGACCTGTCGGAGATGCTGTTTGTTAGTTCAAGTCCTGCTCTGAGGGGCTCTGTGTCAGCTCTGAGAGACAGGCCATCTGGGATGCTGTGAAATGAGGGCTATGTGCACGATTCCTGTGTTCCCAGCCCTGCTGTCCTACCTGCCCACGGGAGCTACGTATCCTGGGAGGGACCTGATCACGAGAGCCCCATGCGCTGCTGGGTAGTTGCGCAGGTGAGCTCCATAACCTGGGAGGGGCCTGACCATGAGAGCCCCGTGGGCTGCTGGGGACCTGCCCAGGTGAGCCCCATATCCTGGGAGGGGCCTGACCACGAGAGCCCCATGGGCTGCTGGGTAGTTGCGCAGGTGAGCTCCATAACCTGGCATTGCCCTGACCACGTCAGCCCCGTGGGCTGCTGGGGACCTGGTAAAGGATGTCAGGACAGTCAGTGAAGTCACTGAGGATATACATCCAGTAGTTCCTAATTCCTACACCCTGCTGGTCATTCTACCATCCACCATGACATGGTTTTCTGTATTAGACTTCAATGATGCCTTCTTCTGTATTCCGTTGGTCCCAGAAAGGCTCTGCTGCCCTAGTAACCAGATTTGGGAATGGAGAACTAACGCCACCTTGTGGCCATTTCCCACAACAGCAGCTTTAAACCCAGTGCTAATGGTCACTAAATATTCACACTCATTGCAGGCCTGTGAATGACACCTGCCCTCAAAAACAATCCTGGGGTCGAAAATTGACCAAAAAATTCAAAAGAGGGCAACCATCCAAGAAGACTATTTCAAGAGGTTAATTGTACTCTCCGGTTTTTTTTCTGTTTTTCTGTACAAGAAATTTAAAAAGGCATGGAAAAAGGCTGAACGTTAGGAATAATTAAAGATATGCAAATCCAAATTACAAAAACCTATCAGCTCACACCAGTCAGAATGGCCATCAGCAAAAATCCTGCAAACAATAAATGCTGAAGGGGTTTGGGAGAAATCCCTACCCTCGGTTCAATGTGGGACATTGTAAGAGCCAGTAATGAAAACAAAAATGAGGTGCCTTGGAAAGGTAAATACTGAGCTATCATTCAATCAAGCATACCCACTGCTGGGCCTATCGCCTGAGGGGATGAGAATCAAAAAGACACAGGCTGGGCTTCACTGGTGGCGCAGTGGTTCAGAGTCCGCCTGCCAATGCAGGGGACACGGGTTCATGCCCCGGTTCCGGAAGATCCCACATGCCGTGGAGCCGCGGGTCCCGTGAGCTATGGCTGCTGGGCCTGCGTGTCCGGAGCCTGTGCTCTGCAATGGGAGGGTCCACGGCAACGAGAGGCCGACGTAGAGCCAAAAAAAAGACACAGGCTGGCAATCCTGTACTACAGAACATTTAACATAGCCAATACTTGGAAGCTACGAAAATGTCCATCAACAGAGGAATGCACAAAGAAGAAGTGGTCCATGTACACAATGGAATATGACTCCAATAAGAAAAATATAAATTCAATTCATAAAGCAAACATAAGTAAGGAGACATCAGCTTTTGGGGGCACATTCCACTCTAGTATATAACCGAGGAACACCACTGCCAGGATGGTCTGTTTCCCTAGTTACCAGATTGGGAAAAGCAGAAATGCTGCCGCCCTCTGGCCATTACCTGCAACAGCAGCTTTAAAACCTGTACTTAGGGTCACTTCATATGCACCAATACTGGAGGGCTGTCAATGAAACCTGACCTCAAAATGTCTTGAGGGAGGTAATGGCCAAAATATTTCTAAATGTCACACACACTTCACGAAAACAATTTGAAGAGGTAAGCTGTACTCACAGTTTGAAGAAAAAAAGGACATGCGAGAAGGCTCAATTTCAAGGGATTATGAGACGCATGCAAATCCAACCACAAAGTGGTATCAGCTCACACTAGTCAGAATAAACGTCAGCAAAAATACTACAAACAATAAACACTGAAGGTGTTGTGGAGAAGACCATAACTTCAACTTTAAGTGGGACGTATCCTGGTAAGAGACACTAATGAGAACAGAATGGAGGTGCCTCCACAAGGTAAACATTTTGCTACCATAGGATCCAGCAGGCCCACTCCTGGGCCTATACCCTAAGAAGACAGAATTGGAAAGACACAGGCAGGCAAATGTGCATTGCCGCAGCATTACAATAGCCATGACATGGAAGCAACCAAAAAGTCCATCAACAGATGAGTGGACAAAGACGAACTGGTACATGTACAGACAGAATAGTAGCCAAGGAGAAAAAGGACACAATGCCATTTGCAGCACCGTAGATGAGTCTAGAGGTAATCACGTGACTTGTAGTAAGTCAGAAAGAGAAAGACACATATCGTATGATATCACTTATAGGTGTTACCTAAAACTTGATACCAGTGAAGATATTTCCACAGAGAAGGGCAATCACAGATTCATTAAACAAACTTATGTTTCGCCAATGGAAAGGTGTGAGGATTGGATACATTAGGATATTGGGGTTAACAGACATATACAAACACAGGTGAAATATAGAATCACCAAACACCTACGGAATACCAAGAGAAGACTACTCAGCATTCTGTCGTAACGTACATGGGAAAAGGATCCCAGGAAGAACAGACATATGTATATGTGTAAAAGAACCACATCTTGCACACCTAAAACAACCCAAACATTGTAATCAAAAACTGGCTGTGATAAAAAATAAAAATTAAATTAAAGAAATGAACAAGAAGCCGTGAGACAAACATAAGGGGCATTTTCCTGGCACATTCCATTCTAAATTACAACCTAGAACACGACTTCCACTGAGGCTCTGTTGCCCCAGTAACCAGATTTGGTAAAGGAGAAATACTGCCACCTTGTGGCCGTTTCACACAACAGCAGCTGTAATCCCAGCGCTAATAGTCAGTACATATTCAAAGTAATTGGCAGGCCTGTAAATGACACCGGCCCTGAAAACAAATCCTGGGGTCGTATATCGACCAAAAAATTCAAAAGACGTCCATATTTCAAAACGACAGTTTCCAGAGGCATGTTTTACGCACATTTCTGTTCTGCTTCTTTTTCTTTATTTTTTTTCTAAAATACGGGAATGGAAAAAGGCAACCCTCAGAATGGGAGAAAATATTTGCAAAGGAATCAGTGGACAAAGGTTTAATCTCCAATAGTTATAAACAGCTCATGCAGCTTAATATATATAAAACAAACAACCCAATACAAAAATGGGTAGAAGATCTAAATAGACATTTCTTCAAAGAAGATGCAGAGATGGACAAGACGCACATGAAAAGCTGCTCAACATGACTAATTATTAGAGAAATGCAAATCAAAACTACAGTGAGATATCACCTCACCTGTTAGAATGGGCATCATCAGAAAATCTACAAACAACAAATGCTGGGGAGGGTGTGGACAAAAGGAACCCTCTTCCACCATTGGTGGGAATGTAAATTGATACAGTCACTATGGAGAGCAGTATGGAGGTTCCTTTGAAAACTCAAAATAGAATTAACATATGATCCAGCAATCCCACTTCCGGGCATATACCCAGAGAAAACCATAAATCCAAAAGACACATTCACCGCAATGTTCATTGCAGCACTATTTACCATAACCACGTAATGGAAGCAACCTAAATGCCCACAGACAGACGAATGGATAAAGATGTGGTACATATATAAAATGGAATACTACTCAGCCATACAAAGGAATGAAACTGGGTCAATTGTTGAGACGTCGATGGATCTAGAGACTGTCATACAGAGTGAAGTAAGTCAGAAAAAGAAAAACAAATACTGTATATTAATGCATATATGTGGAACCTAGAAAAATGGTAGAGATGAACCAGTTTGCAGGGCAGAAACAAAGACACAGAGGTAGAGAACAAACGTATGGACAACAAGGGGGGGAAGCCACGGGTTGGTGGTGGTGGGATGAGTTGGGAGATTGGGATTGACCTGTATACATGTATATGTATAAAATAGATAACTAATAATAACCTGCTGTATAAAAAAATAAATAAAATTAAATTTCAAGATTAAAAAAATAAAATTTAAAAATAAAGCAGAAAAAAGTTCCTCCCTTCACACAGATATATTTATATGAATGAATTATTTCCATGCTTATATCTGTAAATACATGAAAGAGAAATGAAATCTACCTTGAACCAAAAAAGAAAAAAAAAACCAGAATGCACCAGTTATACAGAGGAAAACGCTATCAGGGCACTTGCTCCAGTGGTAAACAATTCTGAAGTTTGTCAGAGGTGGGGAATCATCTCCCATGCAGCCAGCAGGCCCCCCACAAGGAACGTCCTCATTGCAAAGCTGGGGGACCATGCCGAGGGGTCTGTGAGTTAACGTGAGATGAGCCCCAGGCCAGCTGCTGCTGAACTGTTCCCACCCTTCCCAGGTAAATCACCTGAATATGTACAAGGACTCGAAAGCCTAGAGGAAGGGCCGTGGAGCCACACCAGCGACAGCACGCAGGCCGACTTGGTGCCTGCAGGCCAGCCAGGATGCTCCTGGCCCCGGGCGCTCTTCTGGAAGCTTTCCATTTCCCTGCCTGAGATACCCATCCTGTCCCGGCCCCCACTGCTTTTTTCCTTCCTCACCTCTGCCCGGGGAGAAATTCCAGCCGAAGGTATGGGTGACACATCCTCTTCTTTAGCAGGTGGCAGCCTGGCAACTCCTGCAGAATCTCCAGCAGAGCCCCACTCACACCGGACCACCCACAAAGCCGTGGCACCTCACACCCTCCCACCAGCACAGCCCCGAGACTGCTGACGGGACAGAGAATATGGCGTCAGGCATACCTGCAGTGCCTCTTGCTGCCTGGAGTGGTGTTTATATTGACCTCAACACAGGCACACCTGGCCAGGGCTGGCCGGCAGGGTCAGGCTGCCCAGCTCAGCCAATCCTCAAACCTCAGGGGCTCACATTGCAGAAAATGGACCTCGCTGAACCGGCCAGGTCCAAGGAACAGGTGTGGGCTCCTAAGAGTCAGGATAGACAATGGGCTGCAGCTCCGGCTTGTATTCTAATCATTTTATCTGGCCCATGAGTGGGAGACAACTTCAAGAAGACACTCTCTTAATGAGAGGAACCCAGGAGTCAGGGAGAGGAGGGCTGATGGGTGGAGACAGAGGCCTGGTCCCCGTCTGCAGTGGAAGTCTCTGGAAGACCAGGCAGAGGGAGGCCACACAGAGTGACGCCCAGGGTCACAGACCTGTCGGAGATGCTGTTTGTTAGTTCAAGTCCTGCTCTGAGGGGCTCTGTGTCAGCTCTGAGAGACAGGCCATCTGGGATGCTGTGAAATGAGGGCTATGTGCACGATTCCTGTGTTCCCAGCCCTGCTGTCCTACCTGCCCACGGGAGCTACGTATCCTGGGAGGGACCTGATCACGAGAGCCCCATGCGCTGCTGGGTAGTTGCGCAGGTGAGCTCCATAACCTGGGAGGGGCCTGACCATGAGAGCCCTGTGGGCTGCTGGGGACCTGCCCAGGTGAGTCCCATATCCTGGGAGGGGCCTGACCACGAGAGCCCCATGGGCTGCTGGGTAGTTGCGCAGGTGAGCTCCATAACCTGGCATTGCCCTGACCACGTTAGCCCCGTGGGCTGCTGGGGACCTGGTAAAGGATGTCAGGACAGTCAATGAAGTCACTGAGGATATACATCCAGTAGTTCCTAATTCCTACACCCTGCTTGTCATTCTACCATCCACCATGACATGGTTTTCTGTATTAGACTTCAATGATGCCTTCTTCTGTATTCCGTTGGTCCCAGGAAGGCTCTGCTGCCCTAGTAACCAGATTTGGGAATGGAGAACTAACGCCACCTTGTGGCCATTTCCCACAACAGCAGCTTTAAACCCAGTGCTAATGGTCACTAAATATTCACACTCATTGCAGGCCTGTGAATGACACCTGCCCTCAAAAACAATCCTGGGGTCGAAAATTGACCAAAAAATTCAAAAGAGGGCAACCATCCAAGAAGACTATTTCAAGAGGTTAATTGTACTCTCCGTTTTTTTTTCTGTTTTTCTGTACAAGAAATTTAAAAAGGCATGGAAAAAGGCTGAACGTTAGGAATAATTAAAGATATGCAAATCCAAATTACAAAAACCTATCAGCTCACACCAGTCAGAATGGCCATCAGCAAAAATCCTGCAAACAATAAATGCTGAAGGGGTTTGGGAGAAATCCCTACCCTCGGTTCAACGTGGGACATTGTAAGAGCCAGTAATGAAAACAAAAATGAGGTGCCTTGGAAAGGTAAATACTGAGCTACCATTCAATCAAGCATACCCACTGCTGGGCCTATCGCCTGAGGGGATGAGAATCAAAAAGACACAGGCTGGGCTTCACTGGTGGCGCAGTGGTTCAGAGTCCGCCTGCCAATGCAGGGGACACGGGTTCATGCCCCGGTTCCGGAAGATCCCACATGCCGTGGAGCCGCGGGTCCCGTGAGCTATGGCTGCTGGGCCTGCGTGTCCGGAGCCTGTGCTCTGCAATGGGAGGGTCCACGGCAACGAGAGGCCGACGTAGAGCCAAAAAAAGACACAGGCTGGCAATCCTGTACTACAGAACATTTAACATAGCCAATACTTGGAAGCTACAAAAATGTCCATCAACAGAGGAATGCACAAAGAAGAAGTGGTCCATGTACACAATGGAATATGACTCCAATAAGAAAAATATAAATTCAATTCATAAAGCAAACATAAGTAAGGAGACATCAGCTTTTGGGGGCACATTCCACTCTAGTATATAACCGAGGAACACCACTGCCAGGATGGTCTGTTTCCCTAGTTACCAGATTGGGAAAAGCAGAAATGCTGCCGCCCTCTGGGCATTACCTGCAACAGCAGCTTTAAAACCTGTACTTAGGGTCACTTCATATGCACCAATACTGGAGGGCTGTCAATGAAACCTGACCTCAAAATGTCTTGAGGGAGGTAATGGCCAAAATATTTCTAAATGTCACACACACTTCACGAAAACAATTTGAAGAGGTAAGCTGTACTCACAGTTTGAAGAAAAAAAGGACATGCGAGAAGGCTCAATTTCAAGGGATTATGAGACGCATGCAAATCCAACCACAAAGTGGTATCAGCTCACACTAGTCAGAATAAACGTCAGCAAAAATACTACAAACAATAAACGCTGAAGGTGTTGTGGAGAAGACCATAACTTCAACTTTAAGTGGGACGTATCCTGGTAAGAGACACTAATGAGAACAGAATGGAGGTGCCTCCACAAGGTAAACATTTTGCTACCATAGGATCCAGCAGGCCCACTCCTGGGCCTATACCCTAAGAAGACAGAATTGGAAAGACACAGGCAGGCAAATGTGCATTGCCGCAGCATTACAATAGCCATGACATGGAAGCAACCAAAAAGTCCATCAACAGATGAGTGGACAAAGACGAACTGGTACATGTACAGACAGAATAGTAGCCAAGGAAAAAAAGGACACAATGCCATTTGCAGCACCGTAGATGAGTCTAGAGGTAATCACGTGACTTGTAGTAAGTCAGAAAGAGAAAGACACATATCGTATGATATCACTTATAGGTGTTACCTAAAACTTGATACCAGTGAAGATATTTCCACAGAGAAGGGCAATCACAGATTCATTAAACAAACTTATGTTTCGCCAATGGAAAGGTGTGAGGATTGGATACATTAGGATATTGGGGTTAACAGACATATACAAACACAGGTGAAATATAGAATCACCAAACACCTACGGAATACCAAGAGAAGACTACTCAGCATTCTGTCATAACGTACATGGGAAAAGGATCCCAGGAAGAACAGACACATGTATATGTGTAAAAGAACCACATCTTGCACACCTAAAACAACCCAAACATTGTAATCAAACTGGCTGTGATAAAAAATAAAAATTAAATTAAAGAAATGAACAAGAAGCCGTGAGACAAACATAAGGGGCATTTTCCTGGCACATTCCATTCTAAATTACAACCTAGAACACGACTTCCACTGAGGCTCGGTTGCCCCAGTAACCAGATTTGGTAAAGGAGAAATGCTGCCACCTTGTGGCCATTTCACACAACAGCAGCTGTAATCCCAGCGCTAATAGTCAGTAGATATTCAAAGTAATTGGCAGGCCTGTAAATGACACCGGCCCTGAAAACAAATCCTGGGGTCGTATATCGACCAAAAAATTCAAAAGACGTCCATATTTCAAAACGACAGTTTCCAGAGGCATGTTTTACGCACATTTCTGTTCTGCTTCTTTTTCTTTATTTTTTTTCTAAAATACGGGAATGGAAAAAGGCAACCCTCAGAATGGGAGAAAATATTTGCAAAGGAATCAGTGGACAAAGGTTTAATCTCCAATAGTTATAAACAGCTCATGCAGCTTAATATATATAAAACAAACAACCCAATACAAAAATGGGTAGAAGATCTAAATAGACATTTATTCAAAGAAGATGCAGAGATGGACAAGACGCACATGAAAAGCTGCTCAACATCACTAATTATTAGAGAAATGCAAATCAAAACTACAGTGAGATATCACCTCACCTGTTAGAATGGGCATCATCAGAAAATCTACAAACAACAAATGCTGGGGAGGGTGTGGACAAAAGGAACCCTCTTCCACCATTGGGGGGAATGTAAATTGATACAGTCACTATGGAGAGCAGTATGGAGTTTCCTTTGAAAACTCAAAATAGAATTAGCATATGATCCAGCAATCCCACTTCCGGGCATATACCCAGAGAAAACCATAAATCCAAAAGACACATTCACCGCAATGTTCATTGCAGAACTACTTACAATAACCACGTAATGGAAGCAACCTAAATGCCCACAGACAGACGAATGGATAAAGATGTGGTACATATATAAAATGGAATACTACTCAGCCATACAAAGGAATGAAACTGGGTCATTTGTTGAGACGTCGATGGATCTAGAGACTGTCATACAGAGTGAAGTAAGTCAGAAAGAGAAAAACAAATACTGTATATTAATGCATATATGTGGAACCTAGAAAAATGGTAGAGATGAACCGGTTTGCAGGGCAGAAATAGAGACACAGAGGTAGAGAACAAACGTATGGATACCAAGGGCGGGAAGCCATGGGTTGGTGGTGGTGGGATGAGTTGGGAGATTGGGATTGACCTGTATACATGTATATGTATAAAATAGATAACAAATAATAACCTGCTGTATAAAAAAATAAATAAAATTAAATTTCAAGATTAAAAAAAATAAAATTTAAAAATAAAGCAGAAAAAAGTTCCTCCCTTCACACAGATATATTTATATGAATGAATTATTTCCATGCTTATATCTATAAATACATGAAAGAGAAATGAAATCTACCTTGAACCAAAAAAGAAAAAAAATACCAGAATGCACCAGTTATACAGAGGAAAACGCTATCAGGGCACTTGCTCCAGTGGTAAACAATTCTGAAGTTCGTCAGAGGTGGGGAATCATCTTCCATGCAGCCAGCAGGCCCCCCACAAGGAACGTCCTCATTGCAAAGCTGGGGGACCATGCCGAGGGGTCTGTGAGTAAACGTCAGATGAGCCCCAGGCCAGCTGCTGCTGAACTGTTCCCACCCTTCCCAGGTAAAACACTTGAATATGTACAAGGACTCGAAAGCCTAGAGGAAGGGCCGTGGAGCCACACCAGCGACAGCACGCAGGCCGACTTGTTGCCTGGAGGCCAGCCAGGATGCTCCTGGCCCCGGGCGCTCTTCTAGAAGCTTTCCATTTCCCTGCCTGAGATACCCCTCCTGTCCCGGCCCCTACTGTTTTTTTCCTTCCTCACCTCTGCCCGGGGAAAAATTCCAGCCGAAGGTATGGGTGACACATCCTCTTCTTTAGCAGGTGGCAGCCTGGCAACTCCTTCAGAATCTCCAGCAGAGCCCCACTCACACCGGACCACCCACAAAGCCGTGGCACCTCACACCCTCCCACCAGCACAGCCCCGAGACTGCTGACGGGACAGAGAATATGGCGTCAGGCATACCTGCAGTGCCTCTTGCTGCCTGGAGTGGTGTTTATATTGACCTCAACACAGGCACACCTGGCCAGGGCTGGCCGGCAGGGGTCAGGCTGCCCAGCTCAGCCAATTCTCAAACCTCAGGGGCTCACATTGCAGAAAATGGACCTCGCTGAACTGGCCAGGTCCAAGGAACAGGTGTGGGCTCCTAAGAGTCAGGATAGACAAGGGGCTGCAGCTCCGGCTTGTTTTCTAATCATTTTATCTGGCCCATGAGTGGGAGACAACTTCAAGAAGACACTCTCTTAATGAGAGGAACCCAGGAGTCAGGGAGAGGAGGGGTGATGGGTGGAGACAGAGGCCTGGTCCCCGTCTGCAGTGGAAGTCTCTGGAAGACCAGGCAGAGGGAGGCCGCACAGAGTGACGCCCAGGGTCACAGACCTGTCGGAGATGCTGTTTGTTAGTTCAAGTCCTGCTCTGAGGTGCTCTGTGTCAGCTCTGAGAGACAGGCCATCTGGGATGCTGTGAAATGAGGGCTATGTGCACGATTCCTGTGTTCCCAGCCCTGCTGTCCTACCTGCCCACGGGAGCTACGTATCCTGGGAGGGACCTGATCACGAGAGCCCCATGCGCTGCTGGGTAGTTGCGCAGGTGAGCTCCATAACCTGGGAGGGGCCTGACCATGAGAGCCCCGTGGGCTGCTGGGGACCTGCCCAGGTGAGCCCCATATCCTGGGAGGGGCCTGACCACGAGAGCCCCATGGGCTGCTGGGTAGTTGCGCAGGTGAGCTCCATAACCTGGCATTGCCCTGACCACGTCAGCCCCGTGGGCTGCTGGGGACCTGGTAAAGGATGTCAGGACAGTCAGTGAAGTCACTGAGGATATACATCCAGTAGTTCCTAATTCCTACACCCTGCTGGTCATTCTACCATCCACCATGACATGGTTTTCTGTATTAGACTTCAATGATGCCTTCTTCTGTATTCCGTTGGTCCCAGAAAGGCTCTGCTGCCCTAGTAACCAGATTTGGGAATGGAGAACTAACGCCACCTTGTGGCCATTTCCCACAACAGCAGCTTTAAACCCAGTGCTAATGGTCACTAAATATTCACACTCATTGCAGGCCTGTGAATGACACCTGCCCTCAAAAACAATCCTGGGGTCGAAAATTGACAAAAAAATTCAAAAGAGGTCAACCATCCAAGGAGACTATTTCAAGAGGTTAATTGTACTCTCCGTTTTTTTTTCTGTTTTTCTGTACAAGAAATTTAAAAAGGCATGGAAAAAGGATGAATGTTAGGAATAATTAAAGATATGCAAATCCAAATTACAAAAACCTATCAGCTCACACCAGTCAGAATGGCCATCAGCAAAAATCCTGCAAACAATAAACGCTGAAGGGGTTTGGGAGAAATGCCTACCCTTGGTTCAACGTGGGACATTGTAAGAGCCAGTAATGAAAACAAAAATGAGGTGCCTTGGAAAGGTAAATACTGAGCTACCATCCAATCAAGCATACCCACTGCTGGGCCTATCGCCTGAGGGGATGAGAATCAAAAAGACACAGGCTGGGCTTCACTGGTGGCGCAGTGGTTCAGAGTCCGCCTGCCAATGCAGGGGACACGGGTTCATGCCCCGGTTGCGGAAGATCCCACATGCCGTGGAGCCGCGGGTCCCGTGAGCTATGGCTGCTGGGCCTGCGTGTCCGGAGCCTGTGCTCTGCAATGGGAGGGTCCACGGCAACGAGAGGCCCACGTAGAGCCAAAAAAAAAGACACAGGCTGGCAATCCTGTACTACAGAACATTTAACATAGCCAATACTTGGAAGCTACGAAAATGTCCATCAACAGAGGAATGCACAAAGAAGAAGTGGTCCATGTACACAATGGAATATGACTCCAATAAGAAAAATATAAATTCAATTCATAAAGCAAACGTAAGTAAGGAGACATCAGCTTTTGGGGGCACATTCCACTCTAGTATATAACCGAGGAACACCACTGCCAGGATGGTCTGTTTCCCTAGTTACCAGATTGGGAAAAGCAGAAATGCTGCCGCCCTCTGGGCATTACCTGCAACAGCAGCTTTAAAACCTGTACTTAGGGTCACTTCATATGCACCAATACTGGAGGGCTGTCAATGAAACCTGACCTCAAAATGTCTTGAGGGAGGTAATGGCCAAAATATTTCTAAATGTCACACACACTTCACGAAAACAATTTGAAGAGGTAAGCTGTACTCACAGTTTGAAGAAAAAAAGGACATGCGAGAAGGCTCAATTTCAAGGGATTATGAGACGCATGCAAATCCAACCACAAAGTGGTATCAGCTCACACTAGTCAGAATAAACGTCAGCAAAAATACTACAAACAATAAACGCTGAAGGTGTTGTGGAGAAGACCATAACTTCAACTTTAAGTGGGACGTATCCTGGTAAGAGACACTAATGAGAACAGAATGGAGGTGCCTCCACAAGGTAAACATTTTGCTACCATATGATCCAGCAGGCCCACTCCTGGGCCTATACCCTAAGAAGACAGAATTGGAAAGACACAGGCAGGCAAATGTGCATTGCCGCAGCATTACAATAGCCATGACATGGAAGCAACCAAAAAGTCCATCAACAGATGAGTGGACAAAGACGAACTGGTACATGTACAGACAGAATAGTAGCCAAGGAGAAAAAGGACACAATGCCATTTGCAGCACCGTAGATGAGTCTAGAGGTAATCACGTGACTTGTAGTAAGTCAGAAAGAGAAAGACACATATCGTATGATATCACTTATAGGTGTTACCTAAAACTTGATACCAGTGAAGATATTTCCACAGAGAAGGGCAATCACAGATTCATTAAACAAACTTATGTTTCACCAATGGAAAGGTGTGAGGATTGGATACATTAGGATATTGGGGTTAACAGACATATACAAACACAGGTGAAATATAGAATCACCAAACACCTACGGAATACCAAGAGAAGACTACTCAGCATTCTGTCGTAACGTACATTGGAAAAGGATCCCAGGAAGAACAGACACATGTATATGTGTAAAAGAACCACATCTTGCACACCTAAAACAACCCAAACACTGTAATCAAACTGGCTGTGATAAAAAATAAAAATTAAATTAAAGAAATGAACAAGAAGCCGTGAGACAAACATAAGGGGCATTTTCCTGGCACATTCCATTCTAAATTACAACCTAGAACACGACTTCCACTGAGGCTCGGTTGCCCCAGTAACCAGATTTGGTAAAGGAGAAATGCTGCCACCTTGTGGCCATTTCACACAACAGCAGCTGTAATCCCAGCCCTAATAGTCAGTAGATATTCAAAGTAATTGGCAGGCCTGTAAATGACACCGGCCCTGAAAACAAATCCTGGGGTCGTATATCGACCAAAAAATTCAAAAGAAGTCCATATTTCAAAACGACAGTTTCCAGAGGCATGTTTTACGCACATTTCTGTTCTGCTTCTTTTTCTTTATTTTTTTTCTAAAATACGGGAATGGAAAAAGGCAACCCTCAGAATGGGAGAAAATATTTGCAAAGGAATCAGTGGACAAAGGTTTAATCTCCAATATATATAAACAGCTCATGCAGCTTAATATATATAAAACAAACAACCCAATACAAAAATGGGTAGAAGATCTAAATAGACATTTATTCAAAGAAGATGCAGAGATGGACAAGACGCACATGAAAAGCTGCTCAACATCACTAATTATTAGAGAAATGCAAATCAAAACTACAGTGAGATATCACCTCACCTGTTAGAATGGGCATCATCAGAAAATCTACAAACAACAAATGCTGGGGAGGGTGTGGACAAAAGGAACCCTCTTCCCCCATTGGTGGGAATGTAAATTGATACAGTCACTATGGAGAGCAGTATGGAGGTTTCTTTGAAAACTCAAAATACAATTAGCATATGATCCAGCAATCCCACTTCCGGGCATATACCCAGAGAAAACCATAAATCCAAAAGACACATTCACCGCAATGTTCATTGCAGCACTATTTACAATAACCACGTAATGGAAGCAACCTAAATGCCCACAGACAGACGAATGGATAAAGATGTGGTACATATATAAAATGGAATACTACTCAGCCATACAAAGGAATGAAACTGGGTCATTTGTTGAGATGTCGATGGATCTAGAGACTGTCATACCGAGTGAAGAAAGTCAGAAACAGAAAAACAAATATTGTATATTAATGCATATATGTGGAACCTAGAAAAATGGTAGAGATGAACCCGTTTGCAGGGCAGAAATAGAGACACAGAGGTAGAGAACAAACGTATGGACACCAAGTGGGAGAAGCCACGGGTTGGTGGTGGTGGGATGAGTTGGGAGATTGGGATTGACCTGTATACATGTATATGTATAAAATAGATAACTAATAATAACCTGCTGTATAAAAAATAAATAAAATTAAATTTCAAGATTAAAAAAAATAAAATTTAAAAATAAAGCAGAAAAAAGTTCCTCCCTTCACACAGATATATTTATATGAATGAATCATTTCCATGCTTATATGTATAAATACATGAAAGAGAAATGAAGTCTACCTTGAGCCAAAAAAGAAAAAAACAAACCAGAACCCACCAGTTATACAGAGAAAAACGCTCTCAGGGCACTTACTCCAGTGGTAAACAATTCTGAAATTTGTAAGAGGTGAGGAATCATCTCCCATGCAGCCAGCAGGCCCCCCACAAGGAACGTCCTCATTGCAAAGCTGGGGGACCATGCCGAGGGGTCTGTGAGTAAACCTGATATGAGCCCCAGGCCAGCTGCTGCTGAAATGTTCCCACCCTTCCCAGGTAAAACACCTGAATATGTACAAGGACTCGAAAGCCTAGAGGAAGGGCCGTGGAGCCACACCAGCGACAGCACGCAGGCCGACTTGGTGCCTGCAGGCCAGCCAGGATGCTCCTGGCGCCGGGAGCTCTTCTGGAAGCTTTCCATTTCCCTGCCTGAGATACCCCTCCTGTCCTGGCCCCCACTTTTTTTTTCCTTCCTCACCTCTGCCCGGGGAGAAATTCCAACGGAAGGAATGGGTGACACATTCTCTTCTTTAGCAGGTGGCAGCCTGGCAACTCCTGCAGAATCTCCAGCAGAGCCCCACTCACACCGGACCACCCACAAAGCCGTGGCCCCTCACACCCTCCCACCAGCACAGCCCTGAGACTGCTGACGGGGCAGAGAATATGGCGTCAGGCATACCTGCAGTGCCTCTTGCTGCCTGGAGTGGTGTTTATATTGACCTCAACACAGGCACACCTGGGCAGGGCTGGCCGGCAGGGTCAGGCTGCCCAGCTCAGCCAATCCTCAAACCTCAGGGGCTCACATTGCAGAAAATGGACCTCGCTGAACCGGCCAGGTCCAAGGAACAGCTGTGGGCTCCTAAGAGTCAGGATAGACAAGGGGCTGCAGCTCCGGCTTGTTTTCTAATCATTTTATCTGCCCCATGAGTGGGAGACAACTTCAAGAAGACACTCTCTTAATGAGAGGAACCCAGGAGTCAGGGAGAGGAGGGGTGATGGGTGGAGACAGAGGCCTGGTGCCCCGTCTGCAGTGGAAGTCTCTGGAAGACCAGCCAGAGGGAGGCCGCACAGAGTGACGCCCAGGGTCACAGACCTGTCGGAGATGCTGTTTGTTAGTTCAAGTCCTGCTCTGAGGTGCTCTGTGTCAGCTCTGAGAGACAGGCCATCTGGGATGCTGTGAAATGAGTGCTATGTGCACGATTCCTGTGTTCCCAGCCCTGCTGTCCTACCTGCCCACGGGAGCTACGTATCCTGGGAGGGGCCTGATCACGAGAGCCCCATGCGCTGCTGGGTACTTGCACAGGTGAGCTCCATAACCTGGGAGGGGCCTGAGCATGAGAGCCCCGTGGGCTGCTAGGGACCTGCCCAGGTCAGCCCCATATCCTGGGAGGGGCCTGACCACGAGAGCCCCATGGGCTACTGGGTAGTTGCGCAGGTGAGCTCCATAATCTGGCATTGCCCTGACAATGTCAGCCCCGTGGGCTGCTGGGGACCTAGTAAAGGATGTCAGGACAGTCAGTGAAGTCACTGAGGATATACATCCAGTAGTTCCTAATTCCTACACCCTACTGGTCATTCTACCATCCACCACGACATGGTTTTCTGTATTAGATTTCAATGATGCCTTCTTCTGTATTCTGTTGCTCCCAGAAAGGCTCTGCTGCCCTAGTAACCAGATTTGGGAATGGAGAACTAACGCCACCTTGTGGCCATTTCCCACAACAGCAGCTTTAAACCCAGTGCTAATGGTCACTAAATATTCACACTCATTGCAGGCCTGTGAATGACACCTGCCCTCAAAAACAATCCTGAGGTCGAAAATTGACCAAAAAATTCAAAAGAGGGCAACCATCCAAGAAGACTATTTCAAGAGGTTAATTGTACTCTCCGGTTTTTTTTTTCTGTTTTTCTGTACAAGAAATTTAAAAAGGCATGGAAAAAGGCTGAACGTTAGGAATAATTAAAGATATGCAAATCCAAATTACAAAACCCTATCAGCTCACACCAGTCAGAATGGCCACCAGCAAAAATCCTGCAAACAATAAATGCTGAAGGGGATTTGGAGAAATGCCTACCCTGGGTTCAACTTGGGACATTGTAAGAGCCAGTAATGAAAACAAAAATGAGGTGCCTTTGAAAGGTAAATACTGAGCTACCATTCAATCAAGCATACCCACTGCTGGGCCTATCGCCTTACGGGATGAGAATCAAAAAGACACAGGCTGGGCTTCACTGGTGGCGCAGTGGTTCAGAGTCCACCTGACAATACAGGGGACACGGGTTCATGCCCCGGTTCCGGAAGATCCCACATGCCGTGGAGCGGCCGGTCCCGTGAGCTATGGCTGCTGGGCCTGCATGTCCGGAGCCTGTGCTCTGCAATGGGAGGGTCCACGGCAACGAGAGGCCCACGTACAGCCCAAAAAAAAAAAGACACAGGCTGGCAATCCTGCACTACAGAACATTTAACATAGCCAATACTTGGAAGCTATGAAAATGTCCATCAACAGAGGAATGCACAAAGAAGAAGTGGTCCATGTACACAATGGAATATGACTCCAATAAGAAAAATATAAATTCAATTCATAAAGCAAACATAAGTAAGGAGACATCAGCTTTTGGGGGCACATTCCACTCTAATATATAACCGAGGAACACCACTGCCATGATGGTCTGTTTCCCTAGTTACCAGATTCGGAAAAGCAGAAATGCTGCCGCCCTCTGGCCGTTACCTGCAACAGCAGCTTTAAAACCTGTGCTAAGGATCACTTCATATGCACCAGTACTGAAGGTCTGTAAATGAAACCTGCCCTCAAAATGTCTTGAGGGAGATAATGGTGAAAATATTTCTAAATGTCACACATACTTCACGAAAAAAACTTGAAGAGGTAAGCTGTCCTCACAGTTTGAAGAAAAAAAGGACGTGCCCGAAAGCTCAACTTCAAAGGATTTTGAGACGCATGCAAATCAAACCACCAAGTGGTATCAGCTCACACTACTCAGAATAAACATCAGCAAAAATACTACAAACAATAAATGCTGAAGTTGTTGTGGAGAATAGCATAACTTCAAACTTTAAGTTGGACGAAACCTGGGAAGAGCCACTAATGAGAACAGAATGCAGGTGCCTCTATAAGGTAAACATTTTGCTCCTATATGATACAGCAGGCCCACTCCTGGGCCTATACCCTAAGAAGACAGAATTGGAAAGACACATGCAGGCAAATGTGCATTGCCACAGCATTACAATAGCCAAGACATGGAAGCAACCAAAAAGTCAATCAACAGATGAGTGGACAAAGAAGAACTGGTATATGTAGAGGCAGTATATTAGCCAAGGGAAATAAGGACACAATGCCATTTGCAGCACCGTAGATGAGTCTAGACGTAATCATGTGACTTGTCGTAAGTCAGAAAGAGAAAGACACATGTCGTATGATATCACTTATAGGTATTACCTAAAAATTGATACCAGTGAAGATATTTCCACAGAGAAGGGCAATCACAGATTCAGTAAACAAACTTATGGTTCACCACTGGAAAGGTGTGAGGATTGGATACATTAGGATATTGGAGTTAACAGACATATACAAACACAGGTGAAATATATAATCACCAAACACCTACGGAATACCAAGAGAAGACTACTCAGCATTCTGTCATAACGTACATGGGAAAAGGGTCCCAGGAAGAACAGACATATGTATATGTGCAAAAGAACCACATCTTGTACACCTACAACAAGCCAAACATTGTAATCAAACTGGCTGTGATAAAAAATAAAAATTAAATTAAAAAAACGAACAAGAAGTCGTGAGACAAACTTAAGGGGCTTTTTCCTGGCACATTCCATTCTAATTTACAACCTAGAACACGACTTCCACTGAGGCTCTGTTGCCCTAGTAACCAGATTTGGTAAAGGAGAACTGCTGCCACCTTGTGGCCGTTTCACACAACAGCAGCTGTAAGCCCAGCGCTAATAGTCAGTAGATATTCAAAATAATTGGCAGGCCTGTAAATGACACCTGCCCTGAAAACAAATCCTGGGGTCGTATATCGACCAAAAATTTTAAAAGACGTCCATATTTCAAAACGACAGTTTCAAGAGGCATATTTTATGTACATTTCTGTTCTGCTACTTTTTATTTCTTTTTTTTTTTTTGCTAAAAAACAGGAATGGAAAAAGGCAACCCTCAGAATGGGAGGAAAAATTTGCAAATGAATCAATGGACAAAGTTTTAATCTCCAATATATATAAACAGTTCATGCAGCTTAATGTTAAGGAAACAAACAACCCTATACAAAAATGGGTAGAAGATCTAAATAGACATTTCTTGAAAGAAGACACAGAGGTGGCCAAGACGCACATGAAAATCTGCTCGACTTCACTAATTATTAGAGAAATGCAAATCAAAACTACAATGAGGGGCTTCCCTGGTGGCGCAGTGGTTGAGAGTCCGCCTGCCGATGCAGGGGATACAGGTTCGTGCCCCGGTCTGGGAAGATCCCACATGCTGCGGAGCGGCTGGGCCCGTGAGCCATGGCCGCTGAGCCTGCGCATCCGGAGCCTGTGCTCTGCAATGGGAGTGGCCACAACAGTGAGAGGACCGTGTACCGCAAAAAAAAAAAAAAAAAAAAACTACAATGAGGTATCACTCCACACCATTCAGAATGGCCATCATCAATAATCTACAAACAATAAATGCTGGGGAGGGTGTGGAGGAAAGGGAACCCTCTTGCCCTGTTGGTAGGAATGTGAATTGATACAGCCACTATGGAGAACAGTATGGAGGTTCCTTAAAAATCTAAACATAGAACTACAATATGACCCAGGAATCCCACTACTGGGCATACACCCTGAGCAAACCATAATTCAAAAAGAGTCATGTACCACATTGTTCATTGCAGCTCTATTTACAATAGCCAGGACATGGGAGCAAGCTAAGTGTCCACTGACAGATGAATGGATAAAGAAGGTGTGGCACATATATACAATGCAATATTACTCAGCCATAGAAATAAATGAAATTGAGTTATTTGTAGTGAAGTGGATGGACCTAGAGTCTGTCATACAGAGTGAAGTCAGAAAGAGAAAAACAAATACCAGATGCTAACACATATATATGGAATCTAAAAAAAAGGGTTTTGAAGAACCTAGGGGCAAGACAGGAATTAAGATATAGATGTAGAGAATGGACTTGAGGACACAGGAAGGGGGAAGGGTAAGCTGGGATGAAGTGAGAGAGTAGCACTGACATATATACACGACCAAACGTAAGGTAGATAGCTAGTGGGAAGCAGCCACATAGCACAAGGAGATCATCTCAGTGCTTTGTGACCACCTAGAGGGGTGGTATAAGGAGGGTGGGAGGGAGATGCAAGAGGGAGGTGATATGAAGAAATATGTACATGTATAGCTGATTCACTTTGTTTTAAAGCAGAAACTAACATACCATTGTAAAGCATTTATACTCCAAAAAAGATGTTTAAAAAAACAAAAACTTCTCCATGTTTTTATTTTGTATTTTCATTTTATTTATTTATTTGTTTGTTTGTTTTTGGCCACACTGTGTGGCATGCAGGATCTTAGTTCCCTGACCAGGGATCAAACCCACATGCCTTACAGTGGAAGTGCAGAGTCTTAACCACTGGACCACCAGGGAAGTTCTTGCTTCACTTTGTATAAAAGTTTTAAATGAATATCCTGACTGTCCTGAGATTGCTTTAAAAATCTATTCTTCCCTTACTGTCAACATAGACTCTGAAAGAATGGTTTGTCTACTATGAGTGTTATCAAATCAAAACCTGAAACATTTTAGGTAGACATTATGCCTTGTGAGTAGCAGGTCATCAGCCCTATAAGTTCTGCATGTCTTCTTTTTTCCTATGTTATGTTTGCTATTGTTTATTGGAATGCCTTTTGTTGGTTGAATATAACAATAAAGACTTTGGGCTTATATTTTATATGTATTGTTTCTGTTTTATTTTTCTAGTAACTCACAGTATCAGCCCATAATGTATTGAAAATTAAAATTTTAAAAAAGAAAAACTGGCCCTTCTCCAAACATAATTTGAGAAATACTGATCTAGCCCCAGACTGCTAGAAAACAAGCCAGAGTTATGCAAACATAACTTTCCCAAGGGCTATCTTTTCCAAAATTCAGGATGTGCTGCTTGGTAATAGGCTAGGTATTAAATCACATTGAATCAGGGAGTAAGAACGTGTCTGCAAGCTGACCTTTTTGGAAGAGGTCTGGGTCTTTTAATCGGTCAAGGTAGGTACAAGCTATATATCCCACTCCTCACGATCTTGCTTCTGGGGAGTATGTTAAGTCATAGACTAAATTCAGCCAAAGGTACACTTACTGTTAAGCAGGCATCAAACCTGTTTTGTAACTCATGGACATCACACTTTCTTCCTCTGGTCCTTCCTCTGGCACTTAGACAAAAGACAGTGTGAGAAAAACACCAGGGTGTCTTGATGGCAGGACAAGCCACTGTCCCAGGACCCTGCCCCAGTAGTGACTCCCGGGCTTCCCACAGCTCATTCATACAAATGGCATCCATTTCATGGATGAAAAATTATTCCTAACATCCCTTAAGGTAAGGAAATCCTCTGGTATAGATTTCTATAACAATACTTGAAGTTCTAAATATCCAGCACTGAGGTGTTCACTCCTTATGAGGGTACCTGAAATATTAGCCTCTAAGAAGAAAATTAGGCAGGGATCACGGCATTTATTCTGAGGCACTTTGGACTAAATTGACACACATACAATACAAGGATTTTATTCCAGTAATTCTACTGAAATAAAGTCTCTGTTTGATGATAGGGTGCTGTGAATAAAGCTTCAACACCTGCTAACCTCCCATTTTAACAGAGCAGAAATTTGGCTTACAGCCTCTGGCAAGTATCAGTATCAGACTAAAAGTTAATTACATTGTTTTGTTTTCACTGTAATGACTAGTACAGTTACCTTCTGTTGATCATGTAATAATGATATATGAGCTACCTTTTTTTAAATTTTTTTTTTTTTTGGTACGCGGGCCTCTCACTGTTGTGGCCTCTCCCATTGCGGAGCACAGGCTCCGGACGCACAGGCTCAGCGGCCATGGCTCACGGGCCCCGCCACTCCACGGCACGTGGGATCTTCCCGGACCAGGGCACGAACCCGTGTCCCCTGCATCAGCAGACGGACTCTCACCCACTGCGCCACCAGGGAAGCCCTATGAGCTACCTTTTAAAATAAATTTCCTTAAGTTAAAAGTGAGTAAATAGAAAATACCAGGTAATCAATAGTAGAGGCACATAAGGTGAAAATCTGTGAAAACTGTTCCATCCTAAGCTATGGACACACACAAGCACCCCCAATCCCACTTCCCCACACTTTTAGGACACAGCAGCTCGCCACGGACTGGGGAGGGAAACTATTTCTAAAAAGGTCTGGAGCTCATTAATTTCCCATAATTCTACATCAAGCATCACTCAGGCAAATCCCATGGGGTAATCCATCCTTCGTGCAACCCTTTTTCCTTCAACACCCCACAGAGAATGTATGGCTTACAATTCGGCTTCTCTAATGTTTGTGTTAATCCGATTTTAGCAGTATAAAATAGGAAGGGGAGGAAGAGAGTTTTTATACACAACTGGGATAAGATGAAGAAAGACAGAAATGCACTGCACTAACATAGCTATGGAATTGTGGACTGTTTTTTGTTTGTTGGTTTGTTTGTTGTCTTCTCCTTCTCCTGACTTTATTTTTCCAAATTTTCTATAATGCTGTTATAGGTCTCTTATAAACCAAAAATGTGTTAAGAAAAAGTAAAATATAATGAAAAAAATATGCAGAGGCATCTGAGCCTAATGTGATGGGGAATGGGACACAAAACCAAATTTATAAGACCTACATGGTGATAGTTCACTTTACAAAAGGCTTCTGCACATCATCTCAGAGAACTCCCTTAGAAAGTTCCCATTCAGAGGCTCGGTAGGATCCTTAACTCCTCTGTGCCATGCATTCACAGCAATGACACTTACTGTGCATTCCACTGCACATAAAAATGTTTATTAGCAAGCAGGTACAAAAGAATCATACTCTGAATGCCAGTACTCTGGGAGGCCAGTAATGCCAATAATGTCAAACCCAGCCTTAGCTTGGTGCCTGCTGCCTTCTTGACCACCTGGTTGTCCTCTCTGTATCTCTGCCTCTCCCAGGAAGCCCTCTCTGGCTCCTTACCAGTCTTCCCACCATGCCTGTCCCACAGTGTCCCATGGTGTTGGCATATGTCTCCACTACTCCATGCAGCGCCTTGAGAACCAGGACATGTCATTTCTCTGTGTCCCTAGCGCCATGCCCAGATCTTAGACACACAGAGGGAGCCCAACAGATGTCTGCCTTGGTACTGGAACTGATTCAATTTACAACCAAGAAAAAGAAACACAAAACATATTTAATATTAATAATAGCTACCACTTACATAGGTGTTTACATACATCATCTCAGTTAACGTAGCCTTCAGCCCTCTGAGGTACTTATCATTATCCTTGTACTACAGGTGAGGAAGCAAGGTGGGGAGAGGCTACGGAGCACATCCCTGTCCAATCTCAAACCCTCAGAAGGTGGTGGAGTCAGGATTGAAACTCCCGCCTCATGTGAAACTGACTTTCCTCTGCCACCCAGTTTCACTTTCACAGGTTCACCAGTACAGCAGAACCACTGTCAACAATCTCTCTCGCAGCAACACATTAGTAACTCAACAACTGTACCCCCAAAAAAGATCAAAATAAACAGAAAATAAACAGAAAAGAGCACCGGCAGCTTGCCTCAGCTGTGACATCCGCACCTTAATCAGTATGTGTTCTGAGGAACATTTGCACGCTTTCTTATTTCTTGAAAACACATAAGTGTAAAGTCCCATAATAAACTTTGCTTCAACAAAAGTAATAATTTATGCTAAGATGCATTTTGTCTCATTGCTTCTCAGTTTTTGAGATCAGTCCAGTCCATTCCTGATGGCAAATGGGCAAAAGCTTCCCTGAAACACTTAGAGAAAGATGGATGCAGATTCAGACTGCATGTATTTCTGACATTTTCCTTGTTTCTAGGGGTCACAGGGGTAATTAGATTTAAGGGAAAATTTAAAGTTTAAGCCAAGAACATCAGAATGATGAGAACTATGTGAATTAGGCATATTTACTTTTTTATGCTTATCTATGTTTTCTATATGTCTTACAAGTGAACAAAAGTACTACTTTTTACAATTAGGGTGGAAAATGTTATAATTTTTTAAAAGAACTAAAGATTTCCTCTCACCAATAATCTATAGCACATATTAACCTAAACTGAACTTGAACATAAGCTACGTGTTATATTACCTGGAGTTTACCTTAAAATACTATGGCAGAGCAATATGAAATGTATGCATGTATTAGTTTTAATCTCCATCCTAATTGGGACTGTACACTCCAGAGGCAGTCAACTGACACTGACTCAAAAGAACCACTCTACCTTTCTCTCCAATCAACACTGGTGGTTTTGATCATAGGTCTTGTAGATGTTAGAGACAAGTTTTCACTGGTCAAATTTCAGTGGCGTTGAAGATGTGGGAA
The DNA here is from genome assembly GCF_025265405.1 of Mesoplodon densirostris. NCBI lineage: Eukaryota > Metazoa > Chordata > Mammalia > Artiodactyla > Ziphiidae > Mesoplodon > Mesoplodon densirostris. The sequence goes on from NC_082668.1 coordinate 53,888,816, forward strand.
CTGATCTCTTTCATGAACCTGGTACTAAAATCTAATGATTAAATGCAATGTGGTATTCTGGGTTGGATTTTAGAATTGAAAAAGAATATCAGTGGGGAAAAGTCTGGGGTTTAGTTAACATTAATGTGCCAGTGTTTTTTTTCTCAGTTTTGATAGATAGAACATGGCAATGTGGAAGGTTAACAAAAGGGGAAATTGGATAAGAGGAATATGGAAACTCTGTATTATCTCTGCAATTTTCCTGTAAATGTCAAATTATTACCAAAAGATAAAAATCTTTTTTTATCTTTTTTTATCATGTGAATGCATGCGTGCAGACCATGACAATAGTAACTTAGGTCTGATTCTTCAAAGCCCTCTGGATAGTCTCTGTTCCAATGGATTCTTGTCCACCCAACATTAGGTAGCTAACAAAGTATTCCTGCTATAACATTGTTGAAATTGCCCCAGGAAAACCTATCATGCAATGTACAACTAAAAAGCACCAAAAAGGACACATTGCTGGGAATTCATAGAGCTTACAGAACAGGTTGTATGAGTCTTTTGTACCTTCTTGCTAATAAACATTTTTATGTGCAATGACATGAAGTCCGAAACTTGCTTTCATTATTACCCAGTAAGAAAGCTACTCCTAAGTGCTGGAGGTTAGTGATGTTTACCAAAACAAATAAGCCTAATAGTTGTGCATAACCAGAATGGCTTAGATTGGTTTGTAATACAATACTCAAAACAGTTTTTCAACTGTAGCTTTTAATGGTGGATGTGCATGAATGTCCCATGAGTAAGCAAAATAGAGACAAGGAGACAAGGCAGGTCTGAGGGAATCCAATCAGCTCTCACGGGAGGAAAGACATAAGTAATTCACCAGAAATAATGAAAAATTATTTATAAGGTCAGAAAAAAATACACTGTGAACAGCAGAAAGCTAGCTGAAACACAGAACAGTGTGGTTTTAGGATCTACAGAAGCGAGTATGCAAACAAAGCAAGTTTCCCATCCATTCCTTAACATCGCTCGTATCCCTGCCAAAACCCAATGGCTGTGGAGCATATGAACACACCGGAAAGGGTAAGGACAAGGAGGAAAGCATGATTTCATTTCACTTTCCCAACAATCTAATGTAAGTAGATACTATCATTCCATTTTACATGTGAAGACTCGACCTCCTCTTGTAGGTAAAGTATTAATTGGACCAAGTCATGGGCCCAGAGACCCAAGCCTGTCACTTCTAAGCAGTTTATCCAATCCTGCAGTCTCCCTTTTACGTCACCACTACTGTGAAGTGAGCAACAAAAAAGAAAAACCTACCATTAGTGGCCAACTCACAACTGCTTTTATATAGAAAACGTGTAACTGAGATAATTATAAAATATTCTCTTCACAATAATGTTTCAGAAACTTATATATGAATATTAGTAAATCATTTTAACCCAGGCACCATCCACAAGAAGCTGTACCTGCCAAACCTGGAAGCTCACAGTTAGGGTTTCAGGCAATGCTAAAAGCACTGCAAATGCCAGGAAAACCTTCTCAGAGGATCAAAGTTTACCTAATGTGGAATAATTTAAAACAGTATGTTTATGTTAAAACAAGAGATATGTATAAAGTAGAATGCTACATCTGCACGAATGTTAAAAACAATGCATTTCAGAGAAACTTCAAACTTGCAGCACAACACTTTGAACTGTATGTCAAGCTCCTGGAGGTTTACAGTTCTCCTAGAAGTATTTAAGTGAAAATGTTTAAGAAACATTAAATGATTTTTATGTCCTGGTTAAAATTTCACAAGCACTCATGTAAATTAATGCCTAAAGAAAGCTCATGGACATGAAGACTCTCAGGCTTCAATTTTTTAATATTTCAACATTTAAAATATATAATGATAAAGATTCCTTAAATTTTTCTTTACAGAGATCATAAAGGTTGAGTGAGTTACTTTCCTCAAAGCTTCACTTTCCTCTTCTAGAAAATGAGTCCCACAAGCAAGGACTCAGTAGATGTTGATGATGAAAGTGATGGTGATTGTGTTGATGATGGTATCTTTGATTAATGTTCACCTACATCTCCAGGGGACCATTTAAACCATTACTTGATATGCCAAATTCTTCCCTCAATAAATATGACATAGACATTTTTTTTTTTTTTTTGCGGTACACGGGCCTGTCACTGTTGTGGCCTCTCCCGTTGTGGAGCACAAGCTCCGGACACGCAGGCTGGGTGGCCATGGCTCATGGGCCCAGCCCCTCCACGGCATGTGGGTTCTTCCCATACCTGGGCACAAACCCGTGTCCCCTGCATCGGCAGGCGGACTCTCAACCACTGCGCCACCAGGGAAGCCCTATGACATAGACTTTTAAATAAATATCTTTAAATTATCCAATGCATTACCAAGCAATTAATTAAATATTAAGGTGACATTGGTGCCTACAAGACCGGAAATTGACTAATAAATAGAAAACAAAGTCAAACGTAATTTTTTTAAAATTACATAAAAGCAACATTACCACCATCCTGTCCTCTATATGGGAGGTAGAACACATTCAGCCTCCCCCATTTAAAAACAATTTGTTGCCTGAAGCAACCAAAAGCTAACAGACTTCCAAAGTCAGTGCTGAGAGTCAGTGGCAGAAGCATCAGGACTAGAACCCTGGTATCCTGACATTATAATCCCGGGCTCCACCAACCAGAACAGGATGCTCCTCAAAAAAGCAAAACAAAACAAAACAAAAAAGAAGTCTCTTCTATTGTGCACATCCAAGGCATTGTCAACACATCACTGCTTCATTGTTCTGCTCATTCTTCATCAGAGCAGTCACAATTATGTGGTCAGGCCTGGTTCTTTTCCTAACTCTAATAAAAGCCAGACGAGAGAGAATTCCACATCCCTACAACTTTTCATTCTCTAGAACTCCAAATTCACTATTGAAATGTTTCATTCAATGACTTGAGTAAAAATGAAAGAGGGTAGTCAAGTATCTGGAAACTCTGTTGTTTTCTCTGATCTGTATTAGTGAAGTGCCCCAAAAACTGTGAAATGAGATTTCACTTATCTGTGCAGGGAGTTATGGTTACCCAGAACTAGAAGACTGGTTTGACTAATGAGAGCAATTCTAGCCAAGACACTAAGGGTTTTCTCAGAAATAGACATTTTTTAACATCTTTATTGGAGTATAATTGCTTTACAATGGTGTGTTAGTTTCTGCTGTATAACGAAGTGACTCAGCTATACATATACATATATCCCCATATCTCTTCCCTCTTGTGTCTCCCTTCCTCCCACCCCTCTAGGTGGACACAAAGCACCGAGCTGATCTCCCTGTGCTATGCAGCTGCTTCCCACTAGCTATCTATTTTACATTTGGTAGTGTATATATGTCCATGCCACTCTCTCACTTTGCATGACTCTTTTTGAATTATGATTTTCTCAGGGTATATGCCCAGTAGTGGGATTCCTGGGTCGTATGGTAGTACTATTTTTAGTTTTTTAAGGAACCTCCATACTGTTCTCCATAGTGGCTGTATCAATTTACATTCCCACCAATAGTGCAAGAGGGTTCCCTTTTCTCCACACCCTCTCCAGCATTTATTGTTTGTAGATTTTTTAATGACAGCCATCAGAAATAGATATTGAATGAGGGTGAAGGTTATAACCACAGACAGAAAGCACACCACAAGGAATCAATGCTCCTGCACGTAATTAAACTCTAACATTTAAGATAAAAGAATTTTCTGATACTGCCAAAGCAAAACCATCCTACTAAGCACTCAAAGGGCTGTTGGCTTTTGTGGATTCCCCTCATCTGATGCCAGGAGTGATCAAGAACGATAATTTTCAAAGGAAAATAGGATAACACATCCAAGAGGAAAAAATACATGTTGCCATCTCTCATCACACTTTGATAAGCGACTAAATTTTGTTTGGTAACAGGAACTCAAATAAGTTGAGTTTTATTTTAAATATTTATTATAAATACATTTAAAGGCATTTTATTATTATTAAAACTGAGCCAAGATACACTCTAGTCCTGCCAATAATTCTCTTTATGATATTGGGCAAGTCATACCTACCTGAACCTCATTTTTATATCTGTCAAATAAAAATAATAACCCATCATGTCAGGCTCAAAAGGCTAAAATGATTAAAAGAATTAATAGGGAAGTATGCTGGGAAAAAACATGTAAATACTAAGAGTTGTTATGATTACATAGCCAGAGCCTTAAGACAATGAGGATGCCTCAGCTATGCTCCCTTTCTCTCTTTATGAGGACTGGAATCCAGATGTGATGACCTAACTTTAACCATGCAGATGGATAACACTACACTTGGGGATGGTGGAACAACAATTTGGGAAGAACCTGAATGACCATGAAAAGCAATGATGTCCGGCCACCTGTCCTTTCACACTGGAACTGTCAAATGAGACACAAACATCTCTGCTCTTTTGGCCACTATACTATTGGATTTCTTTGTTACAGTAGCCTACCCGAACTAATACAGTTATTAAGACCTAAGCACAGAAATGAATCTGTGCAAACCAAATCCCGCTTACAGAGCTGTTTCACTTGGCCCTTACAATGTTCATCTATACAGTACTTTGTTTGTATGTTTCTTTGATTTTTACTTAGATATCAACATTTCAAAATCAGACGGTTTCATATAACAATCCAAAAGTCTTTAGAAAAAAGGAAAAAAGCACAAGATCTGGCAACAATGCATTTTTATTTACAAATGGCGACACTTGGAACTGAATAGACTTGTCCCCTTCAGAGGGGCATGTGCGATCCAATTCCCCATAGCCTCCCACCATTATAACAGGGCTGCTTCATTTAGTTAGTTTTCCTATTCTCAAGCCCTAATAAATATTTGACATTGCAACCCTTCATTAAATAAACTTGCGGACATTTAAAATTCTTGGGATTCATATAACACTATGAATTTCAGGCCTGGATAGCAACAGATAAAACAGTTAATTTATGCCACACTCTGCTCCATGATGTCCTGCCTATTAACTATATTATGTCTAATAGATATCCATCCCTGCAGAGTCCATATCACCATATCCTTTCTCACTTGGATTAGAGCAACAGCCTACTGGCCTCCCAGCCTTCCATCTTGCCCATGCATTCATTCAGAGCATTAAAACCAGAACCACCTTTTTAAATTGCAAACTTAGTTCCTTTCTTTACAGTGGTTTCACAATTACTTTTGGTTAAATCCTAAACTGCTTAACAGAGTTTGTGGAGCTGTCCTGTAATTTACTTTAAAATATAGTGAGAGGGCTTCCCTGGTGGTGTAGTGGTTGAGAGTCCGCCTGCTGATGCAGAGGACACAGGTTCGTGCCCTGATCCGGGAAGATCCCACATGCCGCGGAGCGGCTGGGCCTGTGAGCCATGGCCGCTGAGCCTGCGCGTCTGGAGCCTGTGCTCCGCAACGGGAGAGGCCACAACAGTGAGAGGCCCGCGTATCGCAAAACTAAACTAAACTAAAATAAAATATAGTGAGATGGTGAAATATATAGTCAATGGCTCAAGTTCTCTAAATCAAGAATTCACTCCTCTTAGCATTGCCAACACCCTATTCAGGTGTCCACTCTCCTCTGGAAGCTGCTGTACCAAATCCTGATTGTTCTATGGGAGGGATATAAACTTCAACCTTGCTTGAGTTATTATAATGTGTGGCCTCTTTATTGCAGCACCTGAAATTACAATGCTAACACTATAACCAGTGTTTTTCGGTTCCTTAAGTATACCACATTCCCTCTTCCCATGAGTTCTTTCCACATGTTCTTCCCTCTGCCTGGATCTTTCCCAACTCTAACCTTCATCTGGCCAACTTCTACCTCAGTTCTCACTTCCTTTCAGAATATCCCTAACCTTTAGACCAGCTTCCATACCCCTTGACGTGTATTCCAAAAGCAGACTTCTTTCTCACTTTCAGAAACTTTTTGCACAGTGGCTCACTAATTAGTAGAAGGGACACTAGAAACAGTTTTTCATTGATGAAGTGAGTGATCAAGAAAAAAGAACCTGAGTTCCAGAATGACCTTTCAGAGCAGAGCTGCTTATTCACCCTGGCTTGTTGACCAATTCCAGACAATTTCATGGGAGAAATTAAGTTTCTGCCTTGTTTGAGATGCCATAATTCGGGGTGGCTTTGTAACAGCAGCTTAGCTTGTATCTTTAAAATGCACTTACCATATTTAATGTTTTTCAGGTCTATGAAAGGAACATGTTCTCTCTCACTTCTGAGTCTTTACACATGCTACTCCTTATACCTGGAATACTCTACCAACTCCTAATGTTAACCAAGCTAACTATTAGTCTCCAGATAGCAGCTTAAAGATCATCTTTTCTGGAGAAATACTCCCTAACCTATGGGTCCGTTAGATCCAAAAGAAGACCCTACAGCCCTCTTATCATTACTTCTTATATACTGCCCTTCGTTTTGTAATAGTCTCTTTCCTTAGATGCACTATATGCTCCTTGTGGAGGGGCCACTTCTGATGTGTTTACCGCTGCCCTGGCAGCACCTAGTACTGTGTCTGGCACCTAACATCATGATCCAGAGCACATCACTCCATCTTGGCCACAATGCCATCTGGAAAGATCTTGTCAATTATCTTGCTATAATCTAGACCTATCTCTAGATTTTATTTTACTTACAGTAATACTAAAAAAGAGAAGAAAGGGGAGGAGGAAGAAAAAAGGAGGAGAGGGAGGAGGAAGGAGAGAATAGTTTGGCAAATTTGGCATGGCTTTGTGAACCCTCCTGACTAGGCTACTCCCCAAAACAACTTGTTTAAAAAATACATTCAAAATATGTGGAGGTTGAAAAAAGTTAGATAACTTGTATTTTCTTTAGCTATAATTTTTTTCAGGCCCATAGCATTTAATTTATCCAGTGTGGAAACCAACTGGGTGCCCTCTTACTATCTTTTTACCTTGGATAGAACCTCAGTTGCATCTTACCCATGTTCGTTTGAAGACTAAGACATGATGCTTTGCTAGTATGTTTTAATTCTTCCTGGAAACCAGGAATCCGGAGGCTTATCAATCTTTTGGTAAACAAATAACTATAACGTTATGGAAATGTCCAAACTGAGGTCACCTTATCCCACGCAGAGAAACTGAGAAAGATCCCTATTCTGGTTGGGAATTAGCAATCAATGACCTCTATTTACTTCCAAAATGCTATGTTTCTAGCACACTAATGTCTATCATTGACACAGCCCTTCCATAATATGAAGCAGCCTCAATCACCACAGATGAACCTTAGCTTTTAAATTACTTCAAATCACAGCAACCAAGAGACAATATGCCTCTTTTTTTGGCTTACCTTGTATCTCACTTCCCTTTCCACCCTCCTGGCCTCTCCTTCCATGTGCAGGTTATGAGACAGAAAGGCTCCTATTCCCTACTCTCAGCAAAATCATATGTATCCTTGTCCATGGCACCGGAAAAGGAATATACAGATGTAATTCATTCCTGATTTCCCATTAGTGATGTGTTTAATGAGGCACATAGCTCTGTTACTGTCACCTTAAACTAGGCTGCCTTGTTTCTAGCTCAACTTACCTTACTATAAAACAGTATGAGACCAATACTAGATTCCATAATTTAATGAAATGCCTAAGATGAAAGCTTTACAATCTCTTCTATTCTTGTTTTGTGTCAAGAACAAGAAATCAAATTTTGCTTTGAGGCTAAAATATAATACTAGCCTTGTGGAAAATGATTATTGTACATAAGTGACATCCTCATTCCCGTGAACTATCTAACCCAGTGCATCTGTTATTTAGATATTGGTCAGAAGCTATCCGCTGGGCTGGGGATTTCTTTTTTTACTGTTGATTTACTGCTGCACACTATTCCCAGAACTCTGATTTCATTTGTTTTCACTGATAACATGCATCTGCTAAAAAAGTCCCAACTCTGTGTCCTACACAAAATAGGATCAATTGGAAAGTAATATGTATAAATTTTAATATCCAGCTATTTATTGTCCTACTTCCCAGATGTATTTCCAGACCACAGGAAAGGTTCAGTCTGGCTATAAGTGCGTCTTCAGTATGTGTCAGGGGCCCCTGTCCTTGTGCCGTAAGAAATCTTTACTCTGCTTTGTTCTTAAATTATTCAGTTCTTCCCTGCCACACACACTAAACCGCTCATATGTCAGCATTAATAAACAGGACTAAATTATTAGTGGCAACAAGTTCTGAGATCTCAGTTCAGTGAGTGTGAAGCATCAAGAGGGAATTTGTTACTTTTCTCCTCTTTAAAGAATACACTCAAGGACCATGGAAGAATCTTTTCAGCCTTAGAAGTAAGAAGCAGTGTTGAAATGATGGCTAAATTCTCTTCTATTCTCTTATTCCTCCACTCCACCTCCCATACATATCAGAAGAGAGGCTGCATATTCTGGGGAATGTACGCCAGCTGCTGTGACACAGCAGGGAGCTTAGGGGCTCAGAGACATAAATTTTTCAAAGAGCTAAAAGTAGCTCCCAAGAGCCTGCTAACACAAACCCCTGCCTCAGCCTCAGACAGCATTTCTATTGTCAGTCTCTACTTTGAAACAAGATGGTGCTCATTTAGCTTCCTCCAGTGGCTCCACCTGGCTGGGTAGGTTTAACTAGGATGAACAGATCACTTCTTGTGCATTTCTTGCCTCAAATCATATTAGGGGAAAACCATCTTGCTACAAACCTGAGATACCAAAATCAAATTCTATTTCAACTGCCACAAACTCCTCACATTTAAACAGGGAAACTTCTGAAATGACAAACCCTGAATTAACAAAGCCGCTAACTCCCCGAGGAATGTAGTCTCCTTCAGTCTGTAGCGACTTGTACAACGAAATGACTAACAGAAAATGAATTGTCAATATAACTAAAAAACACTCTTCTTCAACTGCTAAACGAGGTAGCCTCTTAAAAAGCCACATTTTAGGCTTCATTTTTTGCAGCACTCCCGTAACAGGGAAAATAGACATCCCAGTTTGTGAAAATCAGGGCAGCTTTCAGAATGCTGGTAAGGACGCCAATTGAAGAAACACGAAATCAGGATCAGTACTAAAATAAATGCGGGTTGATCCTTACCACCACTGTGAGAAACAGACTGTTTACCATGCTGGTTTTGTTATTTTCTAAGTGCTGCTTCCAACATAATGCATAGGAAAGGAAGATTTCAAACATATCAATGTTTAGAAATTTTATACTGTTTGACATCAAACTTACCTGCCTCTCAGAGAGGTTAGCGAGTTTGGTGTAATGCCATGTGTGACACGGTGTAATGCCAGATAAAGAGACAGGCTAAAGGCCAATTATAGGGCAATTTCATTAAAGTCTCAAGCACACAGCACTCACAGCTTATATGTGAGAACACTGCACATCCCCTTACCACATACCTTTCTAGGTCTAATGTCTGTGGCAAAGTCAACCCTAAATGTGGCTATTCTTCCCCTCCCCAACCTCACCTAACCTTAATTAGTAGTCACTTTGAAAATGCAGAGATGGCATAAGTTCTAAAGTAGCAGAAGAAAAATTCAAGAAAGCAGAAACAGCTTGGAAGAATAGATATTGAGGACAAACTGCCATCAATTATTTTATGTTGTCATTTCACTTTTGTCCAGAGTGTCTGAAATTGCTCATTTTATTAGGATACACTGCCTCAGATGTCATCAGTGAGAGATTTGAGTTAACAAGCACTGCTTGTTAAAAACAAAAATCCAACTACCTTCAGGGGAATCTCTAGACTATGAAGAATTTAATCAGATTGCTTTCCACTCTAACACCTATCAGAGAACAGTTTCAGAGGGGAAAAAATGGATGAATGAGTCTTCATAATTTGGAAGCACTTTAGGACAATCTGGAAAGGTAAAGTGAGCCCTTAGGAATTATATGACATCCTAAAAGCTCACGCTCTCTTTTTCTAAATGGCCAAGGTTGGATACAGAGGACACATTAAATAAGTCAGTGATTAACAGATCTTGTGGAGGAGTAACCTGATCTGAGACCATTTTGATGCTCCTATAAAATGTATGTGAAGCCTCAGGCTTTGTCCAGTTCTGAACTCATTAGCTTTCTTGGTTCACCTAGCTGCACGGTTTGTCACTCTGAACTGAGACAGCCGTGGCAGCTTTCTCAATAAGGGGCCACTGTTGGGGTCACAGGACCACATGAGAGACCGAGACTAGAAAGATCAGAAACGTCACTGGGCACTTGCTTTCCGGAGAATGTATCTAAACTCATAAATTTTAAAAGCTGCTGTGTGCAGCCTCGCAAAAGCCCTACTACCTGTGTATCTATGCCCTGATCGATTTCCAGAGTTCTTCTGTTGATAAGCAAGAAGAGGAGCAATGCGAAAAAATAATTTTTCTTTTTTTTTTTTTTGCGGTACGCGGGCCTCTCACTGTTGTGGCCTCTCCCGTTGTGGAGAATAGGCTCCGGACGCGCAGGCTCAGCGGCCATGGCTCACGGGCCCAGCCGCTCTGTGGCATGTGGGATCTTCCCAGACCGGGGCACGAACCCACATCCCCTGCACCGGCAGGCGGACTCTCAACCACTGCGCCACCAGGGCAGCCCAGAAAAAATGTCTTGATAACCATTAGAGTTTGCCATTTGATGCATACACTCCCACCCAGGACTCACCTCCAGCTTGAAGGGGAAAAGGAGATTATACACCTTGAAAAGTTAAATGGCAAATGATTTTCAGGAGGCACAAGAGCCAATTTCTGGACTACGAGCTGGGAGCGACAAACCAGTTACCTCCAGTCTGCCGAGTGGCCACTGTGCTACATGAATAAACTGAGGATTGATCCAATCAAGTCAGAAGCCACAGCAACTCACTGGGTCTTTGATGGCTGCATCAGTGGTGGTGTGGGCAGAAGGCAGCAGCAGCTGTAAATGAACAGGCCCAGAGCTCCCCAAACATCACCCACCTCATAGCTCCATCACCCAACTCCAAACACAGAAGCCAAGAAAGGTGGAACTCATGAAAAGAAAGGAGAGGACAAAAACCAGCTCCTATTTAATTTTGCCTAAAGTCATTCCAATCAAGGAAGAAGCAAGAAAACTATTCCTCCCTCAATAGCATAGGCCTCCTGCTCCTAGGAAATGACAATTCAGTTACCATATAACATGAATCCGCTTCAGCGGAACAACCTGAACACCTTACCACTATAATAGAATTTCCAGGAAAATGTGCTCCTAGACATAAACAAAAACAAAAAAACAAAGACGGGTACTGGGAAAAGCTGTTGGGAATGTAAGAATGTGCTGTGTATTTATGGGGACAGGTTTAGAGGTGAGAATATTGAAAGGCTGTGGGTGAAAGGCAATAGACTCAAGAGAAATTCAAACATCCAACCTAGAGACAGCTAGCTCAATCCAAAGATTTAAAATTCGATTGAAGCTGAGATCAGGAGGTGGCAGAATTCTTGGCCTACCAAGCAGACCAGACAAGACACAGATGATTGTAATTATGAAAAAGCTTCTCATAAAACCAGGGACAGCCTGAACCAGGGTGGAGAACCAGGCTGAGATGTGGCTGAACAGCACTCAGTAGAAAGACTGACAGAGATGGTCAAGGGCTCCAGTTTTTCCTCTGCCTGATCAAGATCCTTTCCTGGCATCCTTCCCACCCCCTTCCACAAAGTGACCTGTTTGAGTGCATCTCAACTGCTCATGAGAATGACAAACAAGGGAGATGAGAAAGGAGAGAGTGGCCGTCAAATTTTAGAATATCTATGAATACTGGGGGAGCTTGTTAAAAATTAAGAATCCCAGGCCCCACCCCCAAGAGATTCTGATACAGGCACTTCTAAGCAGTTCTAGTTACAGGCAATAAAAAAGCAGCACAGCAGCCTCACATTCATTCCGGCAATGTAAAAGGTACCCACACACTCAACAATCCTTGGAAAGATTATGGCAAAGCTCTACAAAACAGCCCACCTTACCTTTAGGGGAGAGCTATGGCTCCAACTTGGATCACTCCTCTACTAGGCAATCACCTCGTAGCTCAGTTAACCACAGAATTAGTCAGTGCCCCTCCACCCTCAACCTTGAGCAATAAAACAAAACGTTTCCGAAACCTTTGAGTTTGTTAAACTATACAAAGGTATCATGAGCTAACATGTTCTGACACTTTTGTTTTAACTTGTGTGAGATTTACCCCCAGGTCCCTTCGTTTTTATATGAAGAACAGCCCTGGTAATATGAGAGAGAACAGAGGCCAGCTTGCCAGCCTCTCATCAAAGCTTACCAGAAGGAAAAGCTTAGTAACTTGCCTGGGTACCAGCTGTTGCCTCTATACCAAGTCAGCCCACTGCCATGGCAGTTTCCTTGGAGCTGAAATACTCTTTGAAAGTGAGAAAAATATCTCTGAACAAATAGACCAAGTCCTTCCCGCAGTGAGAAGTAGTAGTCTGAAAAGGAAGACCCTATTCAATTTTATTAGTCCTAAAAGCAAGGAACTATTGCCCAATGACAATGAATGGCATGAATATTGGCAGAAGTCCAAGAAGTCCCCTAGCGTCTCAAGCTGAGACTAAATGGATGGTTGGAGAAACTCTGAACATTCCTAAGTTCTTGTCTGAGGAGCTCAACCACTGTAGGACCTCAGGTGAATCACTTAACCTCTGAGGCTCATTCTACAAACATATAAAGTGAGGGTAACATTCCCTGCCATCCCTCCACATAGGAAGTGGTGTGGCTTGAATGACAGAAAACACGCAAGAACTGTCTGTAAAATGTTAGTCAACAAACAAATATTTTTAACATATTTTTATCACCATGGTTGTTACTCAAGACTTTTAAAAATTTAAAAAGCAACTATTTGCTCTATCCATTAACTATCTGTTCTACTCATTAATCTTTAAGTTACAATGGTAATCTGTAAGCATCAATGAAATTGCTCAGTACATATTAATCAAGTATAGGAGAGGAGGAATATTTGTGCCTAAGGTACCTAAATCTCAAATACCATCTTCTTTTATCATACATTTTCCTGAAACAAAGAATAAAAATAAATATGAGGAAGTGCAATATTTTTAATCCTTACACTTTCTCCATGGAATGATCACACAAGGAAACAACTAGTCACCCTAGTTACATGACAGATGGTATCAGGAACCAGAAAGAAAAAAGAAAACTTGGAAATTTAGCATTGTAGCAAGAAACTACATAAAATTATCTTCAGCTCATCTGTGCCCTTCCATCCCTCAGTATCTTTATATTAAAAACTCTCTTGGGCTTCCCTGGTGGCGCAGTGGTTGAGAGTCCGCCTGCCAATGCAGGGGACACAGGTTCATGCCCCGGTCCAGGAAGATCCCACATGCCGCAGAGCGGCTGAGCCCGTGAGCCATGGCCGCTGAGCCTGCACTTCCGGATCCTGTGCTCCGCAACGGGAGAGACCACAACAGTGAGAGGCCCACGTACCGCAAAAAAAAAAAGAACTCTCTTAGCAGCCTCCTCTAACCCAGCCTTCACTTAATCAAGCACCTCAAACAGCCAATGCTCCTCATTTCCTCCGTAAAACATACTGAGTGATGGATGCCCTTGGACCTCCTGGGGGGCTGCCCTCTGGGGGCCTGTGCACCTCTGTTCTGACCAGCTGAGTTGTGCACCCCCAAAAGCCAAGTGTGTTTGTTCCCTACCCGTTTATGCCAGTTCTACTTGTCATTATAACTATATAATTTAATTAAATATTATGTAAACCACAGAAATTCAAGACCAAAAAGAAAGACTGATTGTATCTATGGAAACCAAGTTAAATGATTTAGGAAGATTTGGTAAAGGCAAGTATACTAAAAATATTTCTGTCAAATTAAGAATGAGCAAAGGATTGGGGGAAGTCTTAAAATTCTACAATTCCTCACTCAGACTGCTTCACAAGAGTCTCTAAGTATTTTCTCCAGTGAAGAAACTGGAACAGGAAAGCATGGAGGAATTGCTGTGGGCACAGCTTATGCACGAAAGCCTGTGAGGAGCTGCAGTAAACTGGAAGGTGGCATCTCAGTGATTTTTATTTTTCCTTTGTACCTTTCCATATTGTCCAAATTCTAGTCATCAAATATTGCTATAGTCAGAAACTATTTTAGACATTAATAGTTAAATACAAATTTACAAGTGAAGAGTGTTACAAATTAAGATGCACATAACTTCCCAGAATTTAAATTTAAGGTACATTTTAATAATCAACCCAAAAAGATAAGTCTAGAAACGTTGTAATACATTTTTTTTTTTTTTTTTTTTTGCTGTACGCGGGCCTCTCACTGCTGTGGCCTCTCCCGTTGCGGAGCACAGGCTCCGGACACACAGGCCCCGCGGCCATGGCTCGCGGGCCCAGCCGCTCCGCGGCATGTGGGATCCTCCGGGATCGGGGCACGAACCCGTGTCCCCTGCATCGGCAGGCGGACTCTCAACCACTGCGCCACCAGGGAGGCCCTGTAATACATTTTTAATGTATGTATAAATGTGCATAAAAAGAAGTTATATACCCAACATAAAAGGCTCTACACAAAAGTGAACTCTTAGTATTATTGTTGACAGCACAGGTGATGACAGAAATTGAACGTTCATGTTGCACTCCTCCTCAGTATTTCATTCACCTTTGTGCACTGCCCTTCATATTCTAAGACACTGTTAGTAATGTTTCTTCAGAAAGACAGGTAGATTGGTAACTAAGTATCTGGAAAGCCTTAGGCAGACCTTACCATGGCATTCAAACCATCTACCACCCAGGCAGCCCCGTGCCCCCAGATTTCAGGACTCTGCTAGGCAAAGGAGAGCCAAAGATGAAGGGGGCAAAAACAGCTCTCAAAGCAGGCACCAGAGACACTGCAGCCAGCCTGAAAGGAAAGAGGCTGGTTTTCCTCAAAAGAACTGGCACAGCACCATCAAAGTAAGACCAGAAGAACAGCCTTGCTCCTTGTCCAAGCCCTAACAAAGGCGAGGCCTCCAGCCCCATCCCCAGAAGGATGAATTACCCAACTAGAGTTGGTCACCCTCTGGAGCCTCATGGGACCTTGAAAAACCAGATGAAAATGTTTACCATCTGGGACAGGCAACAGTGGTTAGTGAAGAAGTTCCATTTGTCCCTGAGCTGAGGAACAGGAGTTCTTCACTGTTATAGGGACAGGACGGGGAGAAAGAGGGAGATGCTAGGCCTGAACAGCCACTGCCCCCTTCTCTCCCGGCTTACACACCAACTCCCCCTCAGCCCGCCCCTCCTCTCCCCTCTGACAACTCCACCTAACAAACCCCCAGAAAGTCTCAGCCCACCGCTGCAACATTACCTCATGATTCCACAGGTACCGTTTCTGGAAATTATTTCCGTCCAGAGTCATATTTGCACAGCATGAAGTAGGACCAGGAAAAATAATAGGGCTACTTCTCAAACAGCAAGTCAAAGCAGAGGTCTCTGGAGAGTGTTTATGTTACATACAAAGCTGGCTGGATGACAGGTCAGATCTGGTGTGGCAATTCCAGTCTTCCTGTTGCTGTGCCCTTTTTTAAAATTGGCATGCCACCCACACAGTGTGGTAAATGGTGTGGGGATTCAAGAGAAAAAAGCAAGGGAAAACAGCAAGGGAAAGGAGACCTCCACGGGGTCTCACACTGGTCTCACAGTCTTTGCCCAAGTCCAGACTTTGCCTCTCAGTCTGCAAGCCTTTGGAGCCTGATTTCTTGGTTGCCACATTCAGAGCAGACCCTTCTCTCAGGGGCAAATTCACCTTATTGTAACTCATAAGGCCCACATGTGTGTGTGCGTGGGTGTACGTGTGTAAACACATACCCACAGAGAATGCTAGTGTATTAATTTACAGGGAAAACTCTGCCAAGGTGCCTGGAAACAATTAACATGGAGGCAAATACATTTTCTTCCTTACAGACACATCACATGGAAATCAAATAATAGAACAACAGAGGAAAACTGCCCTCTCTGCCTATCCAAATCCATTACTCTTTACTCTGAAAATTTTACTTCTGAGAATGACTCACCCTCCATTACATCTATGGTGTAGATGGTTGGGTGGGCACATGTCCCAGGTCTGGCCAGTCATGGGGCTGAAACTGCCCCAGCAATTGTTAGGTTTGCTAAACCATGAGGATATGAGCTAAGAGATGCAGAGAGCCACCCCAAGGAGAGAGCACTGGCTGAAGATGAACCCAACAGGTGAGCCAAATGAAGAGGTGGAAAGAGACATTGCCTGACAATATCGTTAAACATCAGAGTCAACCAGGATCCTCCTTGAACTTTTCATTTATTGGAAACAGTGAATTCCCTCCTTTGCTTGAGCCACTTTGAGGTGGATTTCTATCTCTCACAAACAACAAGAAGTCCTGATTAATACATAAGAGTTTTGACAGAGAAAATGGAATTGGACTAAGAAGAGTTTATAATAGGACTTGAATATTCAATCAGCATTCCTTTCAAGTAGTTTAATGCATCTGTGTCTACACCAGGGCAGGCCAGGGCTCATCCTGGTCATCTGTCTGTCCTTTGACACCCGACTAACCTCACTTGCAATGACACATTCTCTTTTAGACCACGCTCATATGGCTAATCCACCTGGCAGGTCTGCAGTCATTCTGTCTCTGCTCCATTTAACCCTCAGAGGGCAATCATATATCCCTAGTTCCCCAGTCCTTAAGGTGATGCATCACTGGATCCCAAGAACTGAGAGTAATAGAAAACCACTTAATAGATTTTTAACTTCTATGGCACCCAAGAGAACTCATAAATCCTCCAGGTTAAGTGGTATGGATTCCTTCCAGTGAATTCTAGCATCAAAAAATCATTGACTGTAGCAAACTAACATAGTCAATGGTTTTCCAACTATCAGGATACATCAATGATATTTTCAATTAAAGTGAACACATAGTTCTTATACTTTGATTAAGGTGGGTTCTGTAAATCCACATGGTTTTAGTTACAAGGAGTTGTTTATGCTTAATTCTATAAGAAGTTCACAGGACAAGACAGAAGTCTGTATCTTTGTAAGTTTAGCTCCTATTATAGCTATTTTATGCAAATAAAGGCTGCAGTGTATTACTTCTTCCACTCAGACACAAATCCTGTCTGTGGTTAGATTCTCTGAGGCCCCGCCCCACCAGTGCCACTTCCCAGTTCCTTGTCCTAATTAACCAGTGCCTTAGAGAGAAGCAAACAGTTGTTTTCTCCTCAAGCTGTTGTCCTCATTTGTTTACATGTCTCCCCCACTAAACTCAGCTCTTTGGATGACTTCATGACTAGTCTAGCACTGTGTCTAGCAGATGCTCTATAAACATTAGTTGAGTGGATTTTACACTTGTCAGATTTTTACCAGAATATCTGGTTTGTGACCTTTATGTCACTACTCAGTTTCAAGCATCAAGGAAAGTACTGGAGGGGAGTCTTAGAAGCTTGGTGTCTGCCCTCCCTTCAAGAACAGGGTCCAGATACAGTTTCTTGTGCGCAAGCATTCAACCTTTGTAAAATTTATCCTGCAACCCTGGCTACAACTATCTGGACCAGGGTTTGGTGCCTGACCCAAAGATGTCAGCTCCAGACCAGACATGAGAAAGGCCACTGGCCTACAAGTGGCCAGCCATGAAAGCTCAACCTCAGAAGGGATAACATGTCCTGAACAGTGATCGAGCAACTCAATAAGATCCTTTCTCAGGGTATTTGAATGCAACTTGTACAGAGAAAGTTGTCATATAATAGTAAGGCACACACACACACACACACCAAAAAAAAATCTAGAGAAAATAAAAACAAACTCTAAAACAGGAAACGCCAGGAATAATCAAAAGCTCTGAAGACTCTAGGCAGAAGGAGGTATCTAGGACTGAAGAGAAAGAAGAAGACAACACAGCAAGAAGCTAAGTATCAGGAAAGTACTCCAGCTACTATTGTGTGGTCTGAAATTTCCTTTACAATATAGCTGGAAGACCCAATTAATCAAAAGGCCACATTAAAAGACAGCTACTGTAAGTTTTCCAACCATCTTTACCTCCACTCAAGAGCTGAGATTGTCTGCTATCAAAACAGACATTAGAAATCGGTTCTTGTTGTTGAAATTTAAGATGTTCAAGACTTGTGAACTGGCTAGAAATACTTCAGGGGCACCCCACAATTCCATGAAGGGGAATAACCTAGCACACTCACAAGGCTGGACTCAGAAACCTGGCCCCGGCTGGATTCTGCACTGAGGCACAGTTTATTTGGAAGACTGTGGTTGACCAATGCTAACTCTAAGTTTAACTGAATCCTGCCTCTACAATATTATCATGTTTTCCTCAAGTGAACCTCTTGAGCAAAGGGAGGGACACCAAAAAAGGCAGAGACATAGACTTTATTAAAGCTACAAAATAGGCTTTAGATATATTTTTATACCCTCTCACAAATTAACATTTGCTTTCATATCTGGGAGCGGGGCCACCAGTGGGAGACCTATAGCCCTCACCTACCTCTAACTACTGGAGTATATTAGTTGGGGGTATAGAGTCAGGTGCTATTACACTGAAACTGAAAAGAAAAGTGGCTTGAACAAGAGACATATTCATGTCTTCACATTTAACAGTCCAGAGGTAACCAGGCCAGGCAGGAGTAGTGTCCACTTCTAATTCCAGATGGCTATTTCAAGTCTCAGCATATCCCAGTCAGCAAGAAGGAGAAAAAGAAATGGAGGGCACATCCTTACCCCATCGGCCAGAATTTGTCACAGGATCATGCCTAGCTTCAAGGGCAGCAAAGGAACTAATGTCTACACCAGCAACTGAGGGGCAACTGGGTGGAATTATACTGCTGTACATCACGTTGTACATCATTTGGGGATCTCCTTCCCTGTGCATCTCTCATCACCTGACGGAACTTGAGTGAGGTCTGTTCTTCATGGTACGGTTGACTTCAATACAGGAATTCAACTCATTGCTTAAATAACACCAATAACAAATCCACTGTGAAGTCATTACAGAAAACAGACAGATGTTTACAAAAAGAGAAAAGGCAAAAAATAGTCAATGCTCTGACAGATAATTAGATAACTTTTATATTAAACAAAAGCTGGATGACCTGAGACTAAAACACATCTGTCTTTAATTAGAGATTCTGAGTCACTTGGGAAAAGTAACTGTCCCTGTTCTACTTTGAAAGGCCCCAAAACAGGTCACTGTGATAAGTAAAGCCACCGATTAAAACATTAGTTATTAGTTTTCCTTATTAGTTTTCCAAACTGTATTTGTATTTGTTAGGACTGCTATAATAAATACCACAAACTGGGTGTCTTAAGCCACAAAAATATAATGTCTCACAGTGCCAGAGGCCAAAAACCCACAGTCAAGGTAAGGGGTTGGCCGGATCAGTGCCTTCTGAGGGCTGTGAGGGAGAATCTGTTCCCGGCCTCTCTCCTTGGCTTGTATTGTAGTTGGCCATCTTCCTCTTATGTCTCTTCATAACATCTTCCCTCCAAGTGTGTCTCTGTGTTGAAATTTCCTATTCTTACAAGGACACCATCCTAACTGGATTACGGTCCACCTTAATCACCTCATTTTAACTTGATTACCTCTGAGAAGACACTATTTGCAAATAAGGTCACATTCCAAGGTACTGCGGGATTAGGACTTCAATATATGCATTTAAGGGGGGGACATGATTCAACCCATAACACAAACTTAGAAGCCCTTTAATCTGAAACCATACTTTACTACAGTAGTCATGATATCCTTTTTAAAAGCTTTTTACTGGGAAATCTAACAGATAAAGAAAATGCATAAGACATAAATATGCACTGTAACAAATAATTATAAAGCAAGCACCTGTGTAATTGCCATTTGGGTCAAAAGAGAACATTGTCAGTAGCCAGGAGCCCCTTCCTGATCACAAATCCTTCCTTCCTCTAGCAAGTATCACTATCGTTACTTTTAAGAAAATGACTTCCTCTTTCCTTCATAGTTTTACACTTCTGAATACATACCAAAAGAGTATAGTTTTGTTTTACCCGTTTTTGAACTGCATCTGAGTGGAATTATGTTGTAAGATATTATTTGGAATCTTCTATCCCCTAACATGTTTGTAAGATTTATCCATATATTTACATTTTAATGGTTCCAAAGAACATTTCATTAACCTAAATCCAATTTTGCCAGTCAACACTATATTTTCTCCGACTTTTACCATTCTCACTCACTTTTAACATCTGCATATCCTTCAATGTCTACAGCAAAATCATATCTATAGGGGACTTCCCTGATGACAGAGTGGTTAAGAATCCGCCTGCCAATGCAGGGGACTCTGGTTCGATCCCTAATCCGGGAAGATCCCACATGCTGCGGAGCAACTACCGAAGCCCGTGTGCCACATCGACTGAGCCTGCGCTCTAGAGCTGATGAGTCACAACTACTCAAGTCCGTGTGCCTAGAGCTCGTGCTCCACAGCAAGAGAGGCCACCGCAGGAGAAGCCCACACACCACAAAGAAAAGTAGCCCCCGCTCGCCGCAACTACAGAAAGCCCATGTGCAGCAACAAAGACCCAATGCAGCCAAAAATAAATTAATTAAATTGTGTCTATTTCTTCCACTTTAAAAAGCATTGTGGTAAAATATACATAAATCTTAAACATTTTAACCATTTTTATGTGTTCAATCAGTGGCAATAAGTAAATCCGTGCAACCATCACCACTATCCATGACCAGAATGTTTTCATCACACCAGAAAGAAATTTTCTATCCTCTAAACAATAACTTCCCATCACCCTAACCCAAGGGGCCACTCTGAAAAGGCTTGCTCTAGAGGGAAGCCCCTCCTCAGAGCCCTGCCTTTCCCCAGGACCCAGCACCCCACTCGGCTGCCACCCATCAGACACAACACCAAAATGCAGCCCCCAGCAGCAGCCCCTTCCCTTTTACTCACTTAAAGCCAAGGACAAGCCAAGAAATTATGTGCTTCTTTAACCTCCTCTCTCAATACGGCACCTTCAGAATGAAAAAAAGTGAAGTAGACAATTACATGTGATGTAGTATCCTTGATGGGATACTGACACAGAAGAAACACACTGGGGAAAAACTAAGAAAACCTGAACACTATGGACTCTAGTTAACAATAATGTATCAATACCATATTATCAATTATTGCAAATGTACCACTAATGTCAGATGTTAATAATAAAGGAAGTAGCTTCAAGATGGCGGAAGAGTAAGCCACGGAGATCACCTTCCTCCCCACAAATACATTAGAAATACATCTACATGTGGAACAACTCCTACAGAACACCTACTGAACGCTGGCAGAAGACCTCAGACGTCCCAAAAGGCAAGAAACACCCCACGTACCTGGGTAGGGCAAAAGAACAAAGAAAAAACAGAGACAAAAGGGTAGGGATGGGACCTGCACCAGTGGGAGGGAGCCGTGAAGGAAGAAAGGTTTCCACACATTAGAAGCCCCTTTGCGGGCAGAGACTGTGGGTGGCAGAGGGGGGAAGCTTCAGAGCCATGGAGGACAGCGCAGCAACAGGGGTACGGAGGGCAAAGCAGAGAGGTTCCCACAATCGGAACTCACCAGCCCGAGAGACTTGTCTGCTCGGCCGCCGGGGCAGGCAGGGCTGGGAGCTGAGTCTCGGGTTTCGGTCAGAGCGCAGGGAGAGGACTGGGGTTGGCGGCGAGAACACAGCCTGCAGGGGGTTAGTGCACCATGGCTGGCAGGGAGGGAGTCCGGGGAAAGGTCTGGACCTGCCTAAGAGGCAAGAGACTTGTTCTTCCCTCTCTGTTTCCTGGTGTGCGAGGAGAGGGGATTCAGAGCGCCACTTAAAGGAGCTCCAGAGACAGGCGCAAGCCACGGCTGAAAGCGCGAAACCCAGAGACGGGGCATGAGACGCTAAGGCTGCTGCTGCCGCCACCACGAAGCCTGTGTGCAAACACAGGTCACTATCCACGCCCCCTTTCCGGGAGCCTGTGCAGCCCACCACTGCCGGGGTCCCGGGATCCAGGGACAACTTCCCTGGGAGAATGCATGGCGCGCCTCAGGCTGGTGCAACGTCACGCCAGCCTCTGCCACCACAGGCTCGCCCTGCACTCCGTGCCCCTCCCTCCCCCATGGCCTGAGTGAGCCAGAGTCCCCGAATCAGCTGCTCCTTTAACCGTGTCCTGTCTGAGCAAAGAACAGATGCCCTCCAGCAACCTACACACAGAGGCGGGGCCAAATCCAAAGCTGAGACCCGGGAGCTGTGAGAACAAAGAAGAGAAAGGAAAATCTCTCCCAGCAGCCTCAGGAGCAGTGGATTAAATCTCCACAATCAACTTGATGTACCCTGCATCTGTGAAATACCTGAATAAACAACGAATCATCACAAATTGAGGAGGTGGACTTTGGGAGCAAAGATATATATTTTTTTCCTTTTTCTTTTTGTGACTGTGTATGTGTATGCTTCTGTGTGTGATTTTGTCTGTATAGCTTTGCTTTCACCATTTGTCCTAGGGTTCTGTCTGTCCGTTATTTGGGATTTTTAATTAGTTGAAAAATTTTTTTTGTTAATAATTATTTATTTTTATTTTAATAACTTTATTTCAGTTTAGTTTAGTTTAGTTTTTTTTTAATATTATCTTCTTTATTTCTTTCTGTCTTTTTCTCCCTTTTATTCTGAGCCATGTGGATGAAACAATCTTGGTGCTCCAGCCAGGCATCAGGGCTGTGCCTCTCATGAGGGAAAGCCAAGTTCAGGACACTGGTCCACAAGACACCTCCCAGCTCCACGTAATATCAAACGGCAAAAATCTCCCAGAGGTCTCCATCTCAAAGCCACGACCCAGATTCACTCAATGACCAGCAAGCTACAGTGCTGGACACCCTAACCCAAACAACTAGCAAGACAGGAATACAACCCCATCCATTAGCACAGAGGCTGCCTAAAATCATAATAAGGCCACAGACACCACAAAACACACCACCAGACGTGGACCTGCCCACCAGAAAGACAAGATCCAGACTTACCCACTAGAACACAGGCACTAGTCCCCTCTACCAGGAAGCCTACACAACCCACTGAACTAAACTTAGCCACTGGGGACAGACACCAAAAAACAATGGGAACTACGAACCTGCAGCCTGCGAAAAGGAGAACCCAAACACAGTAAGTTAAGCAAAATGAGAAGACAGAGAAACACACAGCAGATAAAGGAGCAAGGCAAAACCCCACCAGACCTAACAAATGAAGAGGAAATAGGCAGTCTACCTGAAAAATAATTCAGAATAATGATAGTAAAGTTGATCCAAAATCTTGGAAATAGAATACAGAAAATACAAGAAACGTTTAACAAGGACCTAGAAGAACTAAAGAGGAAAGAAACGATGATGAACAACACAATAAATGAAATTAAAAATTCTCTAGAAGGCATCAATAGCAGAATAACAGAGGCAGAAGAACGGATAAGTGACCTGGAAGATAAAATGGTGGAAATAACTACTGCAGAGCAGAATAAAGAAAAAAGAATGAAAAGAATTGAGGACAGTCTCAGAGACCTCTGGGACAACATTAAATGCACCAACATTTGAATTACAGGGGTCCCAGAAGAAGAGAAAAAGAAAGGGACTGAGAAAATATCTGAAGAGATTATAGTTGAAAATTTCCCTAATATGGTAAAGGAAATAGTTAATCAAGTCCAGGAAGCACAGAGAGTCCCATACAGCATAAAACCAAGGAGAAACATGCCAAGACACATATTAATCAAACTATCAAAATTTAAATACAAAGAAAAAATATTAAAAGCAGCAAGGGAAAAACAACAAATAACATACAAGGGAATGCCCTTAAGGTTAACAGCTGATCTTTCAGCAGAAACTCTGCAAACCAGAAGGGAGTGGCAGGACATATTTAAAGTGATGAAGGAGAAAAACCTACAAACAGACTACTCTACCCAGCAAGGATCTCATTCAGATTTGATGGAGAAATTAAAATCTCTACAGACAAGCAAAAGCTAAGAGAATTCAGCACCACCAAACCAGCTTTACAACAAATGCTAAAGGAACTGCTCTAGGCAGGAAACACAAGAGAAAGAAAAGACCTACAATAACAAACTCAAAACAATTAAGAAAATGGTAATAGGAACATACATATTCATAATTACCTTAAATGTCTATGTATTAAATGTTCCAACCAAAAGACATAGACTGGCTGATTGAATACAAAAACAAGACCCATATATATGCTGTCTACAAGTGACCCATTTCAGACCTAGGGACACATACAGACTGGAAGTGAGGGGATGGAAAAAGATATTCCATGCAAATGGAAATCAAAGGAAAGCTGGAGTAGCAATTCTCATATCAGACAAAATAGACTTTAAAATAAAGACAAGAGACAAGGAAGGAGACTACATAATGATCAAAGGATTGATCCAAGAAGGAGATATAACAATTGTAAATATTTATGCACGCAACATAGGAGCACCTCAATACATAGGGGAAATACTAACAGCCATAAAAGGGGAAATTGACAGTAACACAATCATAGTAGGGGACTTTAACACCCTATTTTCACCAATGGACAGATCATCCTAATGGGCAGAAGACCTAAATAGACATTTCTCCAAAGAGATATACAGATTGCCAACAAACACATGAAAGAATGCTCAACAACATTAATTATTAGAGAGATGCAAGTCAAAATGAAAATAAATAAGGAAACACAAGCTTTAAATGATACATTTAACAAGATGGACTTAATTGATATATATAGGACATTCCTATATATTCCTATATATATAGGACAGAATACATATTATTCTCAAGTGCTCATGGAACATTCTCCAGGAGAGATCATATCTTGGGTCACAAATCAAGCCTTGGTAAATTTAAGAAAATTGAAATCGTATCAAGTATCTCTTCCGACCACAATGCTATGAGATTAGATATCAATTACAGGAAAAAGACTTTAAAAAGTACAAACATATGGACGCTAAACAACACACTACTTGATAACCAAGAGATCACTGAAGAAATCAAAGAGGAAATTTAAAAATACCTAGAAACAAATGACAACGAAAACACGAAGACCCAAAACCTATCAGATGCAGCAAAAGCAGTTCTAAGAGGGAAGTTTATAGCAATACAATCCTACCTTAAGAAACAGGAAACATCTCGAATAAACAATCTAACCTTGCACCTAAAGCAATTAGAGAAAGAAGAACAAAAAACCTCAAAGGTTAGCAGAAGGAAAGAAATCATAAAGATCAGATCAGAAATAAATGAAATGATGGTAAAAATAGCAAAGATCAATAAAACTAAAAGCTCATTCTTTGGGAAGATAAATAAAATTGATAAGCCATTAGCCAGACTCAGCAAGAAAAAAAGGGAGAAGACTCAAATCAATAGAATTAGAAATGAAAAAGAAGTAACAACTGACACTGCAGAAATACAAAGGATCATGAGAGATTACTACAAGCAACTCTATGCCAATAAAATGGACAACCTGGAAGAAATGGACAAATTCATACAAATGCACAACCTTCTGAGACTGAACCCAGAAGAAAGAGAAAATATGAACAGTGCAATCACAAGCACTGAAATTGAAACTGTGATTAAAAATTTTCCAACAAACAAAAGCCCAGGAGCAGATGGATTTACAGGTGAACTGTCTAACATTTAGAGAATAGCTAACACCTATCCTTCTCAAACTCTTCCAAAATATAGCAGAGGGAGGAACACACCCAAACTCATTCCTGAGGCCACCATCACCCTGATACCAAAACCAGACAAAGATGTCACAAAGAAAGAAATCTACAGGCAATATCGCTGATGAACATAGATGCAAATATCCTCAACAAAATACTAGCAAACAGAATCCTACAGTGCATTAAAAGAATCATACACCATGATCAAGTGGGGTTTATCCCAGGAATGCGAGGATTCTTCAATATATGCAAATCAATCAATGTGATACACCATATTAACAAATTGAAAGAGAAAAACCATATGACCATCTCAGTAGATGCAGAGAAAGCTTTTGACAAAATTCAACACCCATTCATGATAAAAATCTTCCAGAAAGTAAGCATAGAGGGAACTTGCCTAAACATAATAAAGGCCATATATGACAAACCCACAGCCAACATCGTCCTCAATGGTGAAAAACTGAAACCATTTCCACTAAGATCAGGAACAAGACAAGGTTGCCCACTCTCACCACTATTATTCAACATAGTTTTGGAAGTTTTAGCCACAGCAATCAGAGAAGAAAAAGAAATAAAAGGAATGTAAATGGGAAAAGAAGAAGTAAAGCTGTCACTGTTTGCAGATGACATGATACTCTACATAGAGAATCCTAAAGATGCTACCAGAAAACTACTAGAGCTAATCAACGAATTTGGTAAAGTAGCAGGATAAAATACTAATGCACAGAAATCTCTAGCATTCCTATACACTAATGATGAAAAATCTGAAAGTGAAATTAAGGAATCACTCCCATGTACCACTGCAACAAAAAGAATAAAATATTTAGGAATAACCCTACCTAAGGAGACAAAAGACCTGTGTGCAGAAAATTATAAGACACTGATGAAAGAAATTAAAGATGATACAAATAGATGGAGAGATATACCATGTTCTTGGATTGGAAGAATCAACATTGTGAAAATGGCTATACTACCCAAAGCAATCTACAGATTCCATGCAATCCCTATCCAACTACCTCGGCACTTTTCACAGAACTAGAACAAAAAATTTCACAATTTGTATGGAAACACAAAAGACCCCGAATAGCCAAAGCAACCTTGAGAACGAAATATGGAGCTGGAGGAATCAGGCTCCTGGACTTCAGACTATATTACAAAGCTACAGTCATCAAGACACTATGGTACTGGCACAAAAACAGAAATATAGATCAATGGAACAGAACAGAAAGCCCAGAGATAAACCCAAGCACACATGGTCACCTTATCTTTGATAAAGGAGACAAGAATATACAGTGGAGAAAAGACAGCCTCTTCAATAAGTGGTGCTGGGAAAACTGGAGAGCTACATGGAAAAGAATGAAATTAGAAGACTCCTTAACACTATACACAAAAATAAACTCAAAATGGATTAAAGACCTAAATGTAAGGTAAGACACTATCAAACTCTTAGAGGAAAAAATAGGCAGAACACTCTATGACATAAATCACAACAAGATCCTTTTTGACCCACCTCCTAGAGAAATGGAAATAAAAACAAAAATAAACAAATGAGACCTAATGAAACTTCAAAACTTTTGCACAGCAAAGGAAACCATAAACAAGAGGAAAAAACAACCCTCAGAATGGGAGAAAATATTTGCAAATGAAGCAACTGACAAAGGATTAATCTCCAATATTTACAAGCAGCTCATACAGCTCAATATCCAAAAAACAAACAACCCAATCCAAAAATGGGCAGAAGACCTAAATAGACATTTCTCCAAAGAAGATATACAGATTGCCAACAAACACATGAAAGAATGCTCAACAACATTAATCATTAGAGAGATGCAAGTCAAAACTACAATGAGATATCATCTCACACCAGTCAGAATGGCCATCATCAAAAAATCTAGAAACAATAAATGTTGGAGAAGATGTGGAGAAAAGGGAACTCTCATGCACTGTTGGTGTGAATGTAAATTGATACGGCCACTATGGAGAACAGTATGGAGATTCCTTAAAAAACTAAACATAGAACTAGCATACGACCCAGCAATCCCACTATTGGGCATATACCCTGAGAGAACCATAATTCAAAAAGAGTCATGTACCACAATGTTCACTGCAGCTCTATTTACAATAGCCAGGACATGGAAGCAACCTAAGTGTCCATCGACAGATGAATGGATATAGATATGGCACATATATACAATGGAATATCACTCAGCCATAAAAAGGAACGAAATTGAGTTATTTGTAGTGAGGTGCATGGACCTAGATTCTCTCAGAAAGAGTGAAGTAAGAAAGAGAAAAACAAATACCATATGCTAAGGAAACAAATGGTCATGAAGTACCTAGAGGCAAGACAGGGATAAAAACACTGACCTACTAGAGAATGGACTTGAGGATATGGGGAAGGGGAAGCTGTGACAAAGGGAGAGAGTGGCCTGGGCATATATGCCATACAAACATAAACTAGATAGCTAGTGGGAAGCAGCCTCATAACATAGGGAGATCAGCTCGGTGCTTTGTGACCACCTAGAGGGCTGTGATAGGGAGGGAGATGCAAGAGGGAAGAGATACGGGAATATATATATATGTATAACTGATTCACTTTGTTATAAAGCAGAAACTAACACACCATTGTAAAGCAATTATACTCCAATAAAGATGTTAAAAAATTAAAATTAAAAAAAATCATAAAGGAAATCGTGTGTGTATGTGGGGCGGGAGGGAGTGTAATAAGTGCACTCCATACTCATAACTTTTCAGTAAATCTAAAACCGTTTTTTTTAGGCCAATTAAAAAATAAAGTGAGGCAGGAGCTCTTGTGATGACCTCATGTGTCAGAGAGCCCCTCCTCTTGAGCACCAGACATCTTAACGGGGCAGTGAGTGGCTCTGGTTCTCACGAAAAGGGTCCTCATGTGGCCATTCCTAGTGAGCTCAGGGGCAGGCCCCTCCGTGACCGCAAAACCCAACTCTGTCCCGGTGGTTCCAGCAACCTAATTATGCTCCCAGAAGACCATGGGCCTGTTAAGGTCTTCCAGACACTGGTGCTGATGACGGAAATAGAGGGGACACAAGTGACAGGTGGGTCTCACAGAGGAGGGCAGAGTCCCTTCTGGAGGTGTTGCACAGACCCCCTCAGGGTGCAGGAGCCACCTGGGGGAGGGCCTGTAGGTTGACCAGGTTGACACCTGGGCCCAAGCCTGGCTCCTTCATTCCAGGCTGTGCGCCCTCAGCAGTCTCCCCGTCTATGACACTGACCCTTCACTGCTGTTGAAAAGATCTAGTAAGACAACAAAAGTCAAGTGGTTCGCACCCAGAGGGTGCAGGCCTGTCACGTACCCTCTCTCTACGACTGGTTCCTGAAGACAGCCGAGGACAGGGACGCTGCTCTGCTCAACATGTGCTCTATGGTCAGTTTTCTGGGCAGATGGAACAGGGTGCCTGCTTCCCGGGGCTGCTGCGTCCCGCCAGGTCTTTGTCCTGCTTCTTACTCAGCAGTGCGTTCCATGCACCCTGCCTCATCTAGGACTGGGGCAACCTTGTTCTCTCCACAACACTGTACCCATTTCACAGGCAAGGGAACTGAGGGCCAGATCACCTTTCAGGCGGGCTCTTTTTTTTGCCAGTGTTCGAATCTGACTTGCCCACGGCAGTGTGCGGAACCCTGGTTTTGAGTCTAGGTCTCTCCGGCCCT
The DNA here is from genome assembly GCF_025265405.1 of Mesoplodon densirostris. NCBI lineage: Eukaryota > Metazoa > Chordata > Mammalia > Artiodactyla > Ziphiidae > Mesoplodon > Mesoplodon densirostris. Next base: position 53,918,149 of record NC_082668.1, read on the forward strand.
TTGGCCCAGTAGATAAAAACTGCGGCTCCTACCAAAAAAAAAAACAAACACTTTTTGGTTAAGGTTTCTGTCTATGCAAGCAGATTATAACACAAGCAATTTTCATAAGTGTTGCTTCTACAGACGTTTTCCCAGAAAAACCTACAAGAAATGGTAAGCAAAGTATATTTACCAAACGACCTACCTTGTTTCAGGCAATGCTATAATATCCTAGGTTGAACTGGCCCATGGACCTTTTCTCACGAGGTGTGTGAACCACCGGGTAAAGGCAAGAGAGGGCATGATTCAGCGGTTCGAGGGGACAGTCATTTGTCAGGGTCTAGTTGACAGGCTTCACTGATGAGCAAAGGACCTTAAAGGAAAGGCAACAATGTAACCTGCTGGGCTACACTGACCTCAGAGGCTTTCTCAATTCTTGGGTTTTCAACCGTCAGAGAAGATTTGTTTCTTTGTCAGTTCTATTTGAGATGTGCAGTACTCTGACCCTGGCTCCCTGCTTACCTTTCTGAGCTGTATCTCCGTCTGTAATCTCAGGCTGGAATCTGACACTAGTCTGATTAACTCATCTACTGGCTAGTGCCCTGGCCATGCAGAGGTAGACGGACCGGTTTAGATCCGAATTCTTGCTTAGCAGTCTCCATCCACACTTCATTTCCTGGTCCTGATAATCAGTTTTATTACAAATACAGTCAATATAACGATGCTAAAGGAACCTTATTTACACCCAAGAAGATTAACGACTAAAAAGAATTTCTAATGGAATCAATAAAGATTTTAAATCTTTCATGCCTTATTGCTTGCACGTAAGCAAGACAGTGCTAAACATTCAAACTTCCAATTAGGATAAAATCTAAGTATTTGTCTTTTTGCCCAGTAAAAAGTCCATAGTCCTGGGGCTTCCCTGGTGGTGCAGTGGTTGAGAGTCCGCCTGCCGATGCAGGGGACACGGGTTCGTGCCCCGGTCTGGGAGGATCCCACATGCCACGGAGAGGCTAGGTTCGTGAGCCATGGCCACTGAGCCTGCATGTCCGGAGCCTGTGCTCCGCAACGGGAGAGGCCACAACAGTGAGAGGTCCGCGTACCGCAGGAAAAAAAAAAAAGTCCATAGTCTGCAAGAGCAACTAGGAAATTCAATAAAATCCAAATGTTCTTCTCATCTCCATCACAGCAAGCCACGTAAACAGCTCTATCTGCTGAATAAGTTAAGAAAGAGCCAAAGAAATGCAATACCATAGGGACCAGAAAACTAAGTCTCACCGTGAAAACAACCAAGTGACACACCCACTTCATTTTATTAGGAAGAAACACAATAACTCTTATAGCCAAAGACAGGGGCAGGAATTTAAGTGAAAAGAAACAGTAACTAGGTGCTATTTTTCACAAACATTTATATGAGATCTTAAAAGATCAAAAAATTTCAAGCTATTGTTAAAAAGAAAACACAACTATCTTGAATCATTCCACTCTAGGAAGTGGAAAGACTAATATTTGTAGACACCATAGCAGAAGTTGGCTTCTATTTGTTGCTCAAACTCAATTCCAGATGATGAATCAGAATATACAAATGCTTGAATTCAATATGCTTCTTTATATATGTGTACATTTTCCCCACTCTATATAAAGATTTACATCTCTGCAGTACTATATGGCTTCAAGTCACCTAACTATAATATCCAGTAATTTTGTTTAAATGGTAAACACGATTATAAATTTCTTTTAAACTAAGATGTGTAATAATTACTCCCTGATTTGGAAGAGAATAAATATGAATTGAAACTTACACTAAACCCTGAGGATATATAATTTAATACAGTCATGCATTCCTTTCATAAACTTCTACAATCTAACTTCAGGATTCAAATCTTGACTGAAACTCTCCTCTCCACGGTCATCAGTGACCTCCTCCATTTTATAAGCAATACTTCTCATTCCTGAATTTCTTCTCCTAGCATTTCTAACTGTTGACTATCACTCTTTTTTTTGTGGTACGCGGGCCTCTCACTGTTGTGGCCTCCCCCGTTGTGGAGCACAGGCTCCGGATACACAGGCTCAGCGGCCATGGCTCATGGGCCCAGCCGCTCCGCGGCATGTGGGATCCTCCCAGACCAGGGCACGAACCCATGTCCCCTGCATCGGCAGGCAGACTCTCAACAACTGTACCACCAGGGAAGCCCTATCACTCTTTCTTGACATTTTCTACTAATACAATTAATTTGTAGAACAGGACCCACTAAATGGAGACCACCCCAGTGGTCCAGACCACCTCACAAATCTAAACCTAAGACAGCCTGCACTTATGGGAAACATCTGTCAAAGTATCCTAACATACATCAATCACAGTCCTCCAACTTAGCTTTAACCAGCTTCCCTTACCCTAGAAAATAGGATCTGCTAGCCAGGAAGCCCCCAACCTCCTAGCCAATCATGCCTTCCTTCCCTGCCGCCTCTTCTAACTCTCTATGAAACTCCCTCTTGCCCCAAATCCCTCAGGAACAGTGCTCCACTGCTTGTGGGGCACTGAACTCCCCCAATCCATGGATTATTTCTCTTGAATAAAGGACATCAAGCTCATTACTAAACTGTATTATTTTTGTCATTGGGCATTTCTCTCCAGCTTTCATAACCAAACATTACCCTGAATCACTTCGTACCCTTCTCTTCCTATCTCAGTTAATTCAAATATTATTATTGGAATACCTCAGGCCCTCAGCTGCCTGGAAATCCTTCTAACTTTTCCCTATGCAGCGCTCTGGTCCACTTCCATGACAACTATTTCTTACTTTCTTCACTCTCCTCAAAATTTCCAGACAGCCTCTATCTGTCTCACTCACAGAAGACAATCTAACCTTCAACTTCAGAGAAAACAGAAATACAGCCCATTAGCAGAATAATCTTACTATTAAAAGAAGAAGCACTGAGTACAGAGAATGGTACCCAGAGTTATTTCATTGTTTCTTCCTAAATCACCACTTCCAGACATGACCCCTTTGAGAGGCACAGAGAAGTCCTTCCTGTCTTCTGCTTCCTTGTGGTTCCTTAAGTGTCTTCGCTCCCTGGCCAGAGCCCTAGACTCCCTCTCACCTTCCTCTGCCACTGCCCCAGAGTCTCCACCATTTGATTCCACTGGATTCTCCTTCAGTGGAAGAGGGTTGGAGGCCAGAATGGCAGTGAAGGGGAGGATCTTTCCACTTCAGAGAATCAAGAAAAAGGAATTTCCAGATCCAGCCTGAGACTGACGTCTAAGTCTCTGGGACCCTCTCAACATACACCTAGACCCTGAAACACCTCCAGATTTCCATCGCACCTTACCAACACTGTTCCCATTAACGTAGCTTGGTCAAGTCCCCAGAAGGGAGACGGCTGTGCACCAAGCCCCAGGAAGGCTGAGAGTAGTGGGGCCCAACAGGAGGAAAATCCCATCCTTCCTCATGGGCTCTTAGGTTTTACTACAGCTGCTTTCTAGGAATCAAATTTAGATAAGCTAGAAGCTAACAACTGTTTTTGCAAGACATTAGAAAATGTATTTCACATGCAAATAATGGTTCTTCTCCAGAAACACCATTTTGTTCAAATCCAGCTCAACAGTATGGATTACACGCAGTAATTCTACTGTACCTGAAAGAGTTTTGAAACCCAGTTAATTAAAGTTGTGGGTTAGCCAACAAAAGGCAGAAACGTAAGTTTATAACTCCCCTATAACCTGAAGGTACTGGCACTCTTTCAAGTTCTTCAATCATTCATCAAATATGTATGAAGCCTCTGTCTCATGTCTGATACTACACTAGGCTCTGGGCACACAATGGAGAATAAAACAGATACGTCCACTGCTTAAAGACTATTCAGGAGATGGATTAAGAAACAAGTAAACAAGTAAGTAGAGCATTACAAATGGTAACAGATGTTTGCATTACACGCCGCGACAATATTATACTCCCAGGCACTACCCAGTTGCCATCAGGCTCCTTAGCAGGATGAAGCAATGACCAAGAAAACACTGTAGAAAATTGCTCCAAATTGTTGGTCTAGACGACATCTGCATTTAACTCTGATTTGTAAAACAACAGTCTGGAGAGGTCTACAGGCTGATGACTCACTGGACCAAAGGGGACTCTTACACAGCTTAATATTCAAATTGATGCCCCACATACTACATGAGTGTTTAACCAAAGGCACCATTAACTTGAGCCATCAACAATATCCAACCCACACAAGTCTCAGAACACATTTACATGACAGTTGTCATTTTCACATAACCAATAAAGTCTCTTCAGTCAGTAACCTCAGCATCTCACTCAAATGACCCAACCCCAAGTGGACAGAAGCCATGGAGTTGTTCACCAGGAAAGGTACCTCACAGATATCTCAGAGGGAGGTGGGAGGGTTCTTTTTTTAAAGATTTCTTAATTACAATGGCAGAAAATAAGCAACTCCTGATTTACCTTCCTTGGCGCATTGTCTTCTCAGTGACATTTTCATGGTCCTGGAAGCCCCACAAATGGTTCAATGGCTTATCAAAAAACTAGAGAAACATCTCCTAACTAATCCCATTTCATCTGAGATCTAAATCGAAGAAGGAGAGAAATAATCAGAATTTCATCCTAAGATATGTGTGCCCCCCAACCCTAGTCTGGGCTTGGCACACAGAGGGAAGCAAACTACTCCCTCATACTGCTTTCTAAAGCAGCTGGGAGCTACTCTCTTATGCCAATACTTTTCTTGTACTAATTCTACTTTAATGCCCACAAACCACATTTCCCAGCAGGCAGCGGGGCTGAGAGGTACTCTGATCCACAAAAATGAAGTCAATCATTGGATAAGTTCAGCCTAGAAGAACAATAAGCGGTAGGCTCTGTGGCGTACAAAACTGCTGCCTTGGAAATTACTTGCAGTGTTTTCAGATCATCCAAGAATAAATTCTCACCCTTATAAAAAGATAACAAAGACAAGAGATCAGAAAATCCCTGCTTTAGACAACAGATCCACAAACAATAAAGACGACAGTAACACAGTACACAGCACTCAGCCCTCTAGCTTAAAGGCCAAAAGGAGACGAGAAAACCTAAAAGGTAAACCCAGAATAAGGACAGCAAGAATAACGATAAATATGGCCTACGTCAAGAATGAACAGATTTCTCCTCAGGTAAGACTAAGTAAGGAAAAAATCAATATAGGTCCTATCGAAACATCTCACTTCATAAAAGGCACAAGTTATATATAAAATTTTATCAGAGGACAGAATGCACTTCAGATCTATGGGCAAAGGAAGAACTGGATAATAAAATAACAACAGCAATAATAATAATAAAAAGCACAGACACTATGACTAACTACTTGGAAAGAAAATTCATAGGCCCCATAAAAATACAGGCGTACCTTGCTTTATGGCACTTAGCAGGTCTTGCGTTTTTAACACGTTGAAGGTTAGTGGCAACTCTGCATCAAGCAAGTCTATTGGAGCCATTTTTCCAACAGCATTTGCTCACTTTGTGTCTCTGTGTCACATTTTAGTAATTCTCACAATTTTTCAAACTTTTTCATTATTATTAGATTTGTTACAGTGATCTGTGATCAGTGATCTTTGATATTACTATTAAAATTGTTTGGGGGAGCCATGAAATGCACCCATATAAGACGGTGAACTTAATCAATAAATGTGAGTGTGTTCTGACTGCTCCACTGACAAGCCATTCCTCTGTCTCACTCCCTCTCCTCAGGCCTCCCTCTTCCCTGAGACACAATAATATTGAAATTAGACCAGTTAACAATTAGACCAGTTATCAATCCTTCAATGGTCTCTAAGTGTTCAAGTGAACGTAAGAGCCGGGTGTCTCTAACTTTAAATCAAAAACTAGAAATGATTAAACTTAGTGAGGAAGGTGTGTCGAAAGCTGAGATAGGCCAAAAGCTAGGCTTCTTGTGCCAAACAGTCAGCCATGCTGTGAATGAATGTAAAGGAAAAGTTCCTGAAGGAGATTACAAGTGCTACTCCACTGAACACACAGACGATAAGAAAATGAAACAACCTTATTGCTGATATAGAGAAAGTTTTAGTGGCCTGGATAGAAGATCAAACCAGCCACAACATTCCCTTAAGCCAAAGCCTAATCCAGAGCAAGGCCCTAGCTCTCTTCAATATTATGAAGGCTAAGAGAGGTGAGGAACATGCGTTAGAAGAGTTGAAGCTAGCAGAGTTTGGTTCATGAGGTTTAAGGCATGAAGCCCTCTCCATAACATAAAAGTGCAAGGTGAAGCAGCAAGTGTAGTAGTTGCAGCAAGTTATCCAGAAGATCTAGCTAAGAGTATGAATGAAAGTGGCTACAATAAACAACAGATTTTCAATGTAGACCAAACAGCCTTACATTGGAAGAAGATGCCATCTAGGACTTTCACAGCTAGAGAGGAGAAGTCAACGACGGGCTTCAAAGCTTAGTGGACAGGCTGACTCTTTTGTTAGGGGCTAACACAACTGGTGACTTTACGTTGAAGCCAATGCTCATTTACCATTCTGAAAATCCTAGTGTCCTTAAGAATTATGCTAAATCTACTCTGCCTGTGCTCTAAAAATGAAACAAGACAGTCTAGATGACAGTATATCTGTTCACAACATGGTTTACTGAATATTTTAAACCCACTGTTGAGACCTACTAACAGAGGAAAAAAAAGATTCCTTTCAAACTATTACTGCTTATTGACAATGAACCTGGTCACCCAAGAGCTCTGATGGATATGTACTGTGAAATCAAATGTTGCTTTCATGCCTGCTAATGCACATCCATTCTGCAGCTGATGGATCAAGGAGTAATTTTGACGTTCAAGTCTTATTTCTGCTTAAGAATTACATTTCATAAGGCTATAGCTGCCACAGACAGTGCTATTACTCTGATGAGTCAAGGCAAAGTAACTGTAAAACCTCTAGAATGGATTCACCATTCCAGTTGCCATTCAGAAGATGTGTGATTAATGGGAAGAGGACAAAATATAAACATTAACAGGAGTTTGGAAGAAGTTGATGTTGACCCTTATGGATGACCTTGAGGGGTTCAAGACTTCAGGAGAGGAAGTAACTACAGATACAGTGGAAATAGCAAGAGAACTAGAATTAGAAGTGGAGCTCCAAGATGTGATTGAATTGCTACAATCTCATGAAAAAACTTGAATGAATGAGGAGTTGCTTCTTATGGATGAGGAAAGAGAGTAGTTTCTTGAGATGGAATCTACTCCTGGTGAAGAGGCTATGAACATTATTGAAATGGCAACAAAAGATTTAGGATATTACAGAAACTTCGTTGATAAAGCAGCAGCAGGGTTTGAGGGGATTGACTCCAATTTTGAAAGAAGTTCTACTGTGGGTAAAATGCTGTCAGACAGCATTGCATGCTACAGAGAAATTGTTTGTGTAAGGAAAACTCAGTCAATGTGGCAGACTTCATTGCTGTCTTATTTTAAGAAATCGCCAAGCCACCCCCAGCCTTCAGCGACCACCACTGTGATCAGTCAGCGGCCATCAACATCGAGGCAAGACCCTCCACCAGCAAAAGGATTATGGCGTGCTGAAGGCTCAGATGATGGTTAGCATTTTTAGCAATAAAGAAATTTTTTATTAAGGTATATACATTATTCTTTTAGACATAATACTATTGCACACTTAGTAGACTACAGTGTAGTGGAAACATAACTTTCATATGCACTGGGAAACCAAAATATTCATATGACTTGCTTTATTGCATTTTTGGATTTACTCTGGTGTTCTGTAAGCTAATATGCAGTATCTCCAAGGTACTCTTGTAAACTACAAAAGAATTCAAGAGTTAATTTTTTTTTAAAAAAAGAAATCATCGTGTCATCTACTATAAACATTCTGTTTAAATTGCATTAGTGGCTTTCCATTGCTCTTCCTATAAAAGACCAAAATCTACAACAGGACCTAGAAGTCCATATGTGGTCTGGCTTCAAAATTCCTCTCCAGCCATAAACTTGGCCCAATCACACTTCATCTTGATGTCTGTGCTTCAGCAACAATGGCCTCTGCCAGGGCCTGAAATGCCCTCCTCCACTACCTCCTTGCTGTGATTTAACGATGATCTTACTTCAGAGGTTATCTCAAGGTCAGTTCCCGAGAAAACCCATCCTGGGTCTCCCTGAGCAGGTCAGTTACCTCCATTTCTATATTACCACTTACCTCTCCTTCATAAATTAAGGGCTACTTTCCACTAGACTGAAACTCCAAAATGGTAAGGATTATTCCTTTTTTTCACACAACTGACTTAGCACCACCATGTAAGAGGCACTCAATAAAGATCTGTGAAATCAGTGTGAATGAAGACGTGAACTAAAACATGGAAGATCATATAGTCTTGAGGTGGAGACAGACATCCTGAGCATAACACAGAGGCAGAAACCATAAAGAAAAAAACTGATCAATTTGACTAACAAGAAAAAAAGAAAATCTCTATCAAAAACATTTTGAACAAACTTAAAAGTCAAATTTAAAACTGGAGAAAATATTTGCAGTACCACTGATTAAAAGTTGATAGCCTTAAAAAACAAAAAGCTTTTTACAAATCAATAAACCTCCCCCCAAAATGTGCAGAGGACACAGAGAAGCAGTCTCAGAATAATAGTTTCTAAACATAAAGAAATTCAGTATCAAAAGAAAAAATTTTTTAATTTTATGCAAAAATGATTTTTTATCTACCAAATTGGCAATTTTTTAAAATTACAATTTTCACCATTAGAAGATATGAAAACCAAATTTCATATATTCTAAGCGGGAATAGAAGATTTGTAGAACTTCCCTGGAGGTCAGTTTTGTAATAGGTACAAAAGTGAATATAGCCTTTGATGTAGCAATTCCTCTTCCAAGGACTTAGCCCAAGGGGGGGAAAATCACTAGAGAATTATTTATAAATAATGAAAGACTACAATAATGAGATACCACTACACATCTATTAGAATGGCCAAAATCCAGAACACTGACAATACAGAATGCTGTGAGGATGTGGGGCAACAAAAACTCTCATTCACTGCTGGTGGAAATGTAAAATGGTAGTCACTTTAGAAACAGTTTGGTGGTTTCTTACAAAACTAAACAGCTCTTAACATATGACTGTGCAGTCATGCTCCTTGGTATTTATTCAAAGGAGCTGGGAACGTGTGTCTACACAAAAACCTGCACACAGATGTTTATGGCAGCTTTATTCATGATTGTCCAAACTTGGAAGCAACCAAGATGTCCTTCAATAGGTGAATGGATAAATTGTGACACATCCAGACAATGGAATATTATTTAGTGCTAAAAACAAATGAGCTAGCAAGCCATGAAAAGTCATGGAGGAATCTTAAATGCATATTACAACATGAAAGAAACCAGTATAAGAAAACCACGTGCTGAATAATTCCAACTGTATGACATGCTGGAAAAGGCACAACTATGGAGACAAAAAGATCAATGGTTGGGGAAGGGGGCAGATGAACAGGAGGGGCCCAGTGGATTTTTAGGGTAGTGATATTATAATGATGGATATACGTCATTATACATTTGTCCAAACACACTGCATGTACAACACCAAGAGTGATGTTGATAATGGAGAAGGCTGAGTACATGTGAGCGCAGGGGCTATATGAGAAATCTCTGTACTTTCCTCTCAATTCTATTGTAGCTAAAAACTGCTCTAAAATAATTGTCTTAAAAAATGAAAAACTGAAAACAATAGAAGAAATAAATTTTAGGACATAAAATGCCAATGAAATCATGTAATAGAAGAATATTCAATGACATGGGAAAATATTACTAATGTAATAAGTAAAAAAGGTGGGTTTTAAACAAAGTCCTACTATATAGCACAGGGAATTATATTCAATATCCTGTGAAAACCATAATGGAAAAGAATGTGAAAAGAATGTGTATATATGTATAACTGAATCACTTTGCTATCCAGTAAAATTAACACAACATTGTAAATCAACTATACTTCAGTAAAATAATTTTGTTTGAAAAAGGTGGCTTAAAAACCAATGTAATTTTGGTTTCCTTATGTAAAACATGTATATAGGGAAAAAGAAAGAAGATTGGGAAGATATACTAAAATGTCAACATCAGTTATCGTTAGGTGGAGAATTATGGTGACTTTCATTTTGTTTTATTTTACATTTTCCACAGTGAACATTTCTGCTCTGTAATCAGAGAAAAGTCAATAACGAAAATTAATAATAACACTATTGAGAGACGGGCGTGGGACGCTGGGGCTGCTGCTGCCGCCGCCAAGAAGCCTGTGTGCGAGTGCAAGACACTGTCCACACCGCCCTTCCGGGAGCCTGTGCAGCCTGCCACTGCCGGGGTCCCGGGATAGAGGGGCGGCTTCCCTGGGAGAACGCACGGCGCGCCTCGGGCTGGTGCAACATCACGCCGACCTCTGCCGCTGCAGGCACGCCCCGCACTCAGTGCCCCTCCCTCCCGCCCGGCCTGAGTGAGCCAGAGTCCCCGAAGAGGCTGCTCCTTTAACCCTGTCCTGTCTGAGCGAAGAACAGACGCCCTCCGGCGACCTACACGCAGAGGCGGGGCCAAATCCAAAGCTGAGACCCAGGAGCTGTGAGAACAAAGAAGAGAAAGGGAAACCTCTCCCAGCAGCCTCAGAAGCAGCGGATTAAAGCTCCACAATCAACTTCTTGTACCCTGCATCTGTGGAATACATGAATAGACAACAAATCATCCCAAATTGAGGAGCCAGGAGTCAGTGCTGTGCCTCTGAGGTGGGAGAGCGAACTTCAGGACACTGGTCCACAAGAGACCTCCCAGCTCCACATAATATCAAACGGCGAAAATCTTCCAGAGATCTCCATCTCAACACCAGCACCCAGGTTCACTCAACGACCAGCAAGCTACAGTGCTGGACACCCTATGCCAAACAACTAGCAAGACAGGAACACAACGCCACCCATTAGCAGAGAGGCTGCCTCAAATCATAAAAAGTCCGCAAACACCCCAAAACACACCACCAGACGTGGACCTGCCCACCAGAAAGACAAGATCCAGCCTCATCCACCAGAACACAGGCAGTAGTCCCCTCCACCAAGAAGCCTACACAACCCACTAAACCAACCTTAGCCACTGGGGACAGACACCAAAAACAACGGGAACTACGAACCTGCAGCCTGCAAAGAGGAGACCCCAAACACAGTAACATAAGCAAAATGAGAAGACAGAAAAACACACAGCAGGAGAAGGAGCAAGATAAAAACCCACCAGACCTAACAAATGAAGAGGTAATAGGCAGTCTATCTGAAAAAGAATTCAGAATAATGATGGTAAAGATGATCCAAAATCTTGGAAATAGAATAGACAAAATGCAAGAAACAGTTAACAAGGACCTAGAAGAACTAAAGACGAATCAAGCATCGATTAAAAACACAATAAATGAAATAAAAAATACTCTAGATGGGATCAATAGCAGAATAACTGAGGCAGAAGAACGGATAAGTGAGGTGGAAGATAAAATAGTGGAAATAACTGCTGCACAGCAAAATAAAGAAAAAAGAATGAAAAGAACAGAGGACAGTCTCAGAGACCTCTGGGACAACATTAAACGCACCAACATTCGAATTATAGGGGTTCCAGAAGAAGAAGAGAAAAAGAAAGGGACTGAGAAAATATTTGAAGAGATTATAGTTGAAAACTTCCCTAATATGGGAAAGGAAATAGTTAATCAAGTCCAGGAGGCACAGAGAGTCCCATACAGAATAAATCCAAGGAGAAATACACCAAGACACATATTAATCAAACTGTCAAAAATTAAACACAAAGAAATCATATTAAAAGCAGCAAGGCAAAAACAACAAATAACACACAAGGGAATCCCCATCAGGATAACAGCTGATCTCTCAGCAGAAACTCTACAAGCCAGAAGGGAGTGGCAGGACATACTTAAAGTGATGAAGGAGAAAAACCTGCAACCAAGATTACTCTACCCAGCAAGGATCTCATTCAGATTTGATGGAGAAATTAAAAGCTTTACAAACAAGCAAAAGCTGAGAGAGTTCAGCACCACCAAACCAGCTTTACAACAAATGCTAAAGGAACTTCTCTAGGCAAGAAACACAACAGAAGGAAAAGAACTACAATAACGAACCCAAAACAATTAAGAAAATGGGAATAGGAACATACATATCAATAATTACCTTAAATGTAAATGGACTAAATGCTCCCACCAAAAGACACAGACTGGCTGAATGGATACAAAAACAAGACCCATATATATGCTGTCTACAAGAGACCCACTTCAGACCTAGAGATACATACAGACTGAAAGTAAGGGGATGGAAAAAGATATTCCATGCAAATGGAAACCAAAAGAAAGCTGGAGTAGCAATTCTCATATCAGACAAAATAGACTTTAAAATAAAGACTACTAGAAGAGACAAAGAAGGACACTACATAATGATCAAGGGATCAATCCAAGAAGAAGATATAACAATTGTAAATATTTATGCACCAAACATAGGAGCACCTCAATACATAAGGGAAATATTAACAGCCATAAAAGGAGAAATCGACAGTAACACAATCATAGTAGGGGACTTTAACACCCCACTTTCACCAATGGACAGGTCATCCAAAATGAAAATAAATAAGGAAACACAAGCTTTAAATGATACATTAAACAAGATGGACTTAATTGATATTTATAGGACATTCCATCCAAAAAAAACAGAATACACATTTTTCTCAAGTGCTCATGGAACATTCTCCAGGATAGATCATATCTTGGGTCACAAATCAAGCCTTGGTAAATTTAAGAAAATTGAAATTGTATCAAGTATCTTTTCCGACCACAATGCTATGAGACTAGATATCAATTACAGGAAAAGAGCTGTAAAACATACAAACACATGGAGGCTAAACAATACACTACTTAATAACGAAGTGATCACTGAAGAAATCAAAGAGGAAATTAAAAAATACCTAGAAACAAATGACAATGGAGACACGACGACCCAAAACCTATGGGATGCAGCAAAAGCAGTTCTAAGAGGGAAGTTTATGGCAATACAATCCCACCTTAAGAAACAGGAAATATCTCGAATAAACAACCTAACCTTGCACCTAAAGCAATTAGAGAAAGAAGAACAAAAACATCCCAAAGTTAGCAGAAGGAAAGAAATCATAAAAATCAGATCAGAAATAAATGAAAAAGAAATGAAGGAAACGATAGCAAAGATCAATAAAACTAAAAGCTGGTTCTTTGAGAAGATAAACAAAATTGATAAACCATTAGCCAGACTCATCAAGAAAAAAAGGGAGAAGACTCAAATCAATAGAATTAGAAATGAAAAAGGAGAAGTAACAACTGACACTGCAGAAATACAAAAGATCATGAGAGATTACTATAAGCAACTCTATGCCAATAAAATGGACAACCTGGAAGAAATGGACAAATTCTTAGAAATGCACAACCTGCCAAGACTGACTCAGGAAGAAATAGAAAATATGAATAGACCAATCACAAGCACTGAAATTGAAACTGTGATTAAAAATCTTCCAACAAACAAAAGCCCAGGACCAGATGGCTTCACAGGCGAATTCTATCAAGCATTTAGAGAAGAGCTAACACCTATCCTTCTTAAACTCTTCCAAAATATAGCAGAGGGAGGAACACTCCCAAACTCATTCTACGAGGCCACCATCACCTTGATACCAAAACCAGACAAGGATGTCACAAAGAAAGAAAACTACAGGCCAATATCACTGATGAACATAGATGCAAAAATCCTCAACAAAATACTAGCAAACAGAATCCAACAGCACATTAAAAGGATCATACACCATGATCAAGTGGGGTTTATTCCAGGAATGCAAGGATTCTTCAATATACGCAAATCAATCAATGTGATACACCATATTAACAAGTTGAAGGAGAAAAACCATATGATCATCTCAATAGATGCAGAGAAAGCTTTTGACAAAATTCAACACCCATTTATGATAAAAACCCTGCAGAAAGTAGGCATAGAGGGAACTTTCCTCAACATAATAAAGGCCATATATGACAAACCCACAGCCAGCATCGTCCTCAATGGTGAAAAACTGAAACCATTTCCACTAAGATCAGGAACAAGACAAGGTTGCCCACTCTCACCACTCTTATTCAACATAGTTTTGGAAGTTTTAGCCACAGCAATCAGAGAAGAAAAGGAAATAAAAGGAATCCAAATCGGAAAAGAAGAAGTAAAGCTGTCACTGTTTGCAGATGACATGATACTATACATAGAGAATCCTAAAGATGCTACCAGAAAACTACTAGAGCTAATCAATGAATTTGGTAAAGTTGCAGGATACAAAATTAATGCACAGAAATCTCTGGCATTCCTATATACTAATGATGAAAAATCTGAAAGTGAAATCAAGGAAACACTCCCATTTACCATTGCAACAAAAAGAATAAAATATCTAGGAATAAACCTACCTAAGGAGACAAAAGACCTGTATGCAGAAAATTATAAGACACTGATGAAAGAAATTAAAGATGATACAAATAGATGGAGAGATGTACCATGTTCTTGGATTGGAAGAATCAACATTGTGAAAATGACTCTACTACCCAAAGCAATCTACAGATTCAATGCAATCCCTATCAAACTACCAATGGCATTTTTCACAGAACTAGAACAAAAAATTTCACAATTTGTATGGAAACACAAAAGACCCCGAATAGCCAAAGCAATCTTGAGAACGAAAAATGGAGCTGGAGGAATCAGGCTCCCTGACTTCAGACTATACTACAAGGCTACAGTAATCAAGACAGTATGGTACTGGCACAAAAACAGAAAGATAGATCAATGGAACAGGATAGAAAGCCCAGAGATAAACCCATGGACATATGGTCACCTTATCTTTGATAAAGGAGGCAGGAATGTACAGTGGAGAAAGGACAGTCTCTTCAATAAGTGGTGCTGGGAAAACTGGACAGGGACATGTAAAAGTATGAGATTAGATCACTCCCTAACACCATACACAAAAATTAGCTCAAAATGGATTAAAGACCTAAATGTAAGGTCAGACACTATCAAACTCCTAGAGGAAAACATAGGCAGAACACTCTATGACATAAATCACAGCAAGATCCTTTTTGACCCATCTCCTAGAGAAATGGAAATAAAGACAAAAATAAACACATGGGACCTAATGAAAGTTCAAAGCTTTTGCACAGCAAAGGAAACCACAAACAAGACCAAAAGACAACCCTCAGAATGGGAGAAAATATTTGCAAATGAAGCAACTGACAAAGGATTAATCTCCAAAATTTATAAGCAGCTCATGCAGCTCAATAGCAAAAAAACAAACAACCCAATCCAAAAATGGGCAGAAGACCTAAATAGACATTTCTCCACAGAAGATATACAGACAGCCAACAAACACATGAAAGGATGCTCAACATCTTTACTCATTAGAGAAATGCAAATCAAAACTACAATGAGATATCATCTCACACCAGTCAGAATGGCCATCATCAAAAAATCTAGAAACAATAAATGCTGGAGAGGGTGTGGAAAAAAGGGAACACTCTTGCACTGCTGGTGGGAATGTGAATTGGTACAGCCACTATGGAGAACAGTATGGAGGTTCCTTAAAAAACTAAAAATAGAACTACCATATGACCCAGCAATCCCACTACTGGGCATATACCCTGAGAAAACCATAATTCAAAAAGAGACATGTACCAAAATGTTCATAGCAGCCCTATTTACAATAGCCCGGAGATGGAAACAACCTAAGTGTCCATCATCAGATGAATGGATAAAGAAGATGTGGCACATATATACAATGGAATATTACTCAGCCATAAAAAGAAATGAAATTGAGCTATTTGTAATGAGGTGGATGGACCTAGAGTCTGTCATACAGAGTGAAGTAAGTCAGAAAGAGAAAGACAAATACTGTATGCTGACACATATATATGGAATTTAAGAAAAAAATGTCATCAAGAACATAGGGGTAAGACAGGAATAAAGACACAGACCTACTAGAGCATGGACTTGAGGATATGGGGAGGGGGAAGGGTAAGCTGTGACAAAGTGAAAGAGCGGCATGGACATATATACACTACCAAACGTAAGGTAGATAGCTAGTGGGAAGCAGCCGCATAGCACAGGGAGATCAGCTCGGTTCTTTGTGACCGCCTGGAGGGGTGGGATAGGGAGGGTGGGAGGGAGACGCAAAAGGGAGGGGATATGGGAACATATGTATATGTATAACTGATTAAATTTGTAAAATAAAAAAAATAAAAAAAATATAGTGGAAAAAAAAAAAATAAAAAAAATAAAAAATAAAAAAAATAATAACACTATTATAAAATATGCTTACCACGTGCCAACTACTATTCTAAGCACTTCATATATATTACCTCATTTATCCTATGAGGAAGATAGTAATCCTATGAAGTAGGCACCATTCTTATCCCCGTTTTACAGAAGAATAAATGTAATTTAAATGAGACAATTCTTCATTTGCTAATTGTCTTTTAAACCTGATTAAGAAAACTAACATTTTCCAAACAGCAACCACTTGAAAACAATAAAGGCACTACATCTATATTAAAATCAGAGCCTCCAAGCTCAGACTTGGGCCATGGGCTCAGATTCAGGAAGAGAGAAGAGAGAGGAGAAAGAGGCTATAATCAGCCTCAGTGAGAACACAGATAAATTAGGGATTTTGTGCCACACTTGCTAGTTTCCCAACATAAGCAGAGTTCTGAATTCAGCTGTAGAACTTTACACTGAACCCTATATCCTTTCTGAACTGTACAGAAAATCTCCCTTTCCAGGGGACACATGAGCATACTTTTTGAAACCAGTGTCTCATTTCATAGCATTCCTCATGAAAAAGAACTCCACACACTGCAACCACTCGAACATGATTAATTCACCAAAGCCCTTTCCATCACAAGTCAACGTTACACATACCCTCTCTTTTTCCTGACTCTGACTACATGCTGGCATATCCTCTGTGTAAGATGGAAGATTCTCAGCTTTCTGGACATTTAGTCACTGCAAGCTATGATCCAGCTGATAAACCTGCCAGGTTGAACACACTGTGCCTTTGAAGGCCAACATCTGCCATGGTGGTAATAACAAAAGATGACGCTCACCCAGCAAAGAATCACTTGGAAATATATCTGATGGACAAAAATCCCAGAAGCTAATCAGCTTAGCTGAGGCAGGCATGAAAAAAAATGGTAAGCAATTATTTACTATACCAAATGTATAAAGTGATGCATACTTACCTTTCTATGGGCACCTACTCTACACCAGGCACAGTATTAGGCTCTTAATATATTATCTCATTAGGGCCTCACAACAACCTTGGGAGGTATGAATCAACCCTACTTTTACAATTATGGAACTCAAAAGTCAGAGATTAAATAACTGGTCACAAAACTAATAAGCAGGAGAGCTGTGATTCAAATCCACATCCACCTAATTCCAAATCCAATGCTCTTTTCACTGCACCATATTGCCACCCTCCACCTAGCAGTTCTCAGTGGACCTCCCACCTGAGGGAGCCAGTAAGATGTACCTTCAGTCTGCCACTGGCTTGAGGTATTTGCCTCAACAGCACATATATTAGTCTATCAGAGTCACATCTGACTCGTCCATCCCTGAGAAATATCTAGGGATGTGTGGGAGTCCCATATGAGTGGAAGAGGGTCAATTCCTTCACCGTCATCCCAGATATAGTAAACATCTGGAAAGCTAAGAAATGTATATGAAAATATTTATATCAAGCTATCATGAACATTACTAAAGCTAATTCTGGGCTAAAGTGAGTTATCCATACCTAGACTTCAGCTGATTACTTCTCACGGGGTTATGCAGTAAGTGGGTCCCTCTGCCCCAACCGTCCAGAGTCATGGAACAAACAGGCCATGCTACTGTGCTTAGGGAGCCCTGGCAGAGTTAGGATGCAAACAACCGAGGCATCCTAAAGCTTTTCTTCGTAGAACTTTCCCTTCACATTGAAGCATGACTTCAAAAATGTAACCACCTGGTATCACAGTACAAAGAATATACGAAGCAGGAAAAGGGAGGAAAGTATTTGAGCACTCCAGCCGATGACTAAGAAAATGACAAATAAAAACACACTTTAAAAAAATAATTTTCTTGGTCTTCGGGAAACATCTCTTTCAGTCTTCCCAGAAGGAACAGTGTGGGGAAGGTTAATATCTAACAACTGTACTGACCCAAGAGTTTACAATAAATATCCAAAATGTTTTCACTCTAAGAGGATTTGCCTAAATATGCTATTTAGTATCTGCAAGTGCTTCACAACCGGATGAGTCTTTATCACCCAACCAGTTAACATGCAAGGACAGTCTCACAAAAATGATTTCCAGGGCTTCCCAAACCGAATTTATTTACAAACCATTTGAAGATACTGCCAAATGCAGATTCTGAGTCAACGGGACCAGAACAGAGCCTAAGGTTCTGCAATTCTACCAAGCATCCAGGTGGTGCTGATGTGTACGACCACTGTGAAGTAACACACGCCTCAGCCACAGTTTCTTCACTGAGATCCCCATATGCCTGTGCTTCCCACCACTGCCCCAGGGAACTGAGCTTTACAGAAATTTATTGTGGGTTCTTTTTCTTTATAACCTCAAAAAATATATTTTTCTTATCCAACACCAAGCCTTCTCTTTTGAGGAAATAATTAACGGGTATTTCGAGAAAATTAGTTTTCTTAAGTCAGTTTTTCTCAACACGGAGTATAGAGACATCTTCTTGGTGGGTCCTCGAGAATAATTTTCCATAAAAGAGGTCCATGAAATGTCTTCTTTATCAGAGCTTTACCCTACTCAGCAGCACAGCCAAAATCCAGCTGCAGAAAAAGGACTGCCATCTGGGAACAGACAAAGGTTGGGAGGAAGGGTAATTCTGAAAGTCAAAAATTGACTTCCATCCCTGCAAACCTCTGAAACAGATTACTGACTAAGTGATCTGTGAGAAATGAGGGGCAATGAAACGAGGCATTCACTAGAAAACAGGATGGTTTTGCTAAGAATAAATTACACCAAACACTTTCCTTTTTGACAGGCTTTCTAAGAATGGAGGCTATGACAGTGCTTTAGACAGACTATCTAGATGTCAGCAAGGTATTTCAGTCTCTTAAAACAGTTTGCGGCCTAGAAGAGGAAAGGCGGCCTCAATAATAATGCACTGCATAGATTCACAGGTGCTTAAACAGAACACGCAGACAATGGATCGATGGCACACTGGCAGCCCAGTAAGTGATCCCTTCACAGCTCCTTCCCTTCTCCCCTCCAATCCCTCCCAACTTCCAACCAAGTTAGAAACAATATCACAAGTGACATGTACTGAAACGGAAATTCTTACATGTACCTTAAAGGTAGACAGAAGTAAAGTCACTAGTATAGAACTTTACAAAAGAAGGATTCAATTTCACTATACTTTGAAGCAACCACCCTTGATAAAGCCCCAGTGCTTAAAATTTAATGGCATTTTCCCTGTATGAGTTATTTATGTCAACGGTTTACAATGGCAATTTCAGTGGTCACGAGTAAAGAGAGGTTGGAAATAGAAAAAGGAGGTAAAGTGGATGCCACAGAAGCAGTAGAGATTTTTCCAAGTAAAAGTTGGGAAAGATAATGGAAAATGGGCAACAGCAAATACTGTATTTCCGAAGTGTAAGGGGGGGGTGGAGCATGAAAGAGCAGATATCTGCGGTTCCACCTTAACTATCCACATTATTTTGCATCTACAGGACAACAAAGGGGCTCAGGAGGTAGCACTCAGGAGTTTTTATTCTGAATCATCAATCAGAAAAGGACCAGCTTTGTGAAACATACCAAAAACTTCCTTCTTGCTATGCTTATACTTTTCAGTAAATCAAAGTTATGCACACACCGCTAAACTACAAGAAAGGAGAACCTTCTATCAAACAACTTATGATAGAAAGAAATTAACTATTTAAAATGTCTAGCAGACAGACCTGCAAGATGGTGGATGAGTAAGATGTGGAGATCACCTTCCTCTCCACAAATACATCAGGAATATATCTACACGTGGAACAACTCCTACTGAACACCTACTGAACGCTGGCAGAAGACCTCGGACCTCCCAAAAGGCAAGAAACTCCCCACGTATCTGGGTAGGGCAAAAGACAGAAGAAAAAACAGAGAAAAAAGATTAGGGACGGGACCTGCACCAGTGGGAGGGAGCCGTGAAGGAGGAAAGGTTTCCACACACTAGGAAGCCCCTTCACGGGTGGAGACTGCAGGGGGCGGAGAGGGGGAAGCTTCAGAGCCACGGAGGAGAGCTCAGCAACAGGGGTGCAGAGGGCAAAGCGGAGAGATTCCCGCACAGAGGATCGGTGCTGACCAGCACTCACCAGCCCGAGAGGCTTGTCTGCTCACCCACCGGGGCAGGAGGGGCTGGGAGCTGAGGATAGGGCTTTGGTCAGAGCGCAGGGAGAGGACTGGGGTTGGCGGCGTGAACACAGCCTGAAGGGGGCTAGTGCGTCACAGCTGGCTGGGAGGGAGTCCGGGGAAAAGTCTGGAGCTGCCAAAGAGGCAAGAGACTTTTTCTTCCCTCTTTGTTTCCTGGTGAATGAGGAGAGGGGATTTAGAGCACCGCTTAAAGGAGCTCCAGAGACGGGAGCGAGCCATGGCTATCACCGCGGACCCCAGAGACGGGCATGAGACACTAAGGCTGCTGCTGATGCCACCAAGAGGCCTGTGTGCGAGCACAGGTCACTCTCCACACCTCCCCTCCCGGGAGCCTGTGCAGCCCACCACTGCCAGGGTCCCGAGATCCAGGGACGACCTCCCAGGGGAACACACGGGGCGCCTCAGGCTGCTGCAACATCACGCTGGCCTCTGCCACCTGAAGGATCGCCCCGCATTCCATACACATCTCTCCCCCCGGCCTGAGTCCGAGCCCTCTCATCAGCTGATCCTTTAACCTGGTCCTGTCTGAGCGAAGAACAGATGCCCTCAGGCGACCTACACGCAGAGGCGGGGCCAAATCCAAAGCTGAACCCTGGGAGCTGTGCGAACAAAAGAGAAAGGGAAAGTTCTCCCAGCAGCCTCAGAAGTAGCGGATTAAATCTCCACAATCAACGATGTACCCTGCATCTGTGGCATACCTGAAGAGACAAAGAATCACCCCAAAATTGAGATGGTGAAGTTTGGGAGCAACTGTAGACTTGGGGTTTGCTTCTGCATCTAATTTGTTTCTGGTTTTATGTTTATCTTAGTTTAGTATATAGAGTTTATTATCATTTGTAGATTTATTATGGATTTGGTTGCTCTCTTCCTTTACATATATATATATATGTATGTATTATTTTCCCTTTTCTCCTTTTGTTAGTGTGTATGTGTATGCTTATTTGTGTGATTTTATCCCTACAGCTTTACTTTTACCATTTGTCCTAGGGTTCAATCTGTCTTTTTTTCTTATTAGTATAGTTTTTAGCACTTGTTATCACTGGTGGATTTGTTTTTTGGTTTGATTGCTCTCTTCTTTCTTTCTTTCTTTCTTTGTCTTTATTTTTTACTTTTAATTTTTTTTATTTTTAATAACTGTTTTATTTTAATTTATATTATTTTTCTTTCTTTCTTTTTTTCTCCCTTTTCTTCTGAGCCATGTGGCTGACAGGATGTTGGTGCTCTGGCCAGGTGTCAGGCCTGTGCCTCGGAGGTGGGAGAGCCAAGTTCAGGACACTGGTCCACCAGAGACCTCCAGGCTCCACGTAATATAAAACAGCGAAAGCAATCCCAGAGATCTTCATCTCAATGCTAAGACCCAGCACCACTCAACAACCAGCAAGCTATAGTGCCTGACACCCTATGCCAAACAACTAGCAAGAGAGGAACACAACCACACCCATTACCAGAGAGGCTGCCTAAAATCATAATAAGGTCACAGACACCCCAAAACACACCACTGGACGTGGTCCTGCCCACCAGAAAGACAAGATCCAGCCTCATCCACCAGAACACAGGCACCAGTCCCCTCTACCAGGAAGCATACACAACCCACTGAACCAACCTTAGCCATGGGGGGCAGACACAGAAAACAAGAGGAACTACGGAACTGCAGCCTGCGAAAAGGAGACCCACAAACACAGTAAGTTAAGCAAAATGAGAAGACAGAGAAACACACAGCAGATGAAGGAGCAAGCTAAAAACCCACCAGACCAAACAAATGAAAAGGAAATAGGCAATATACCTGAAAAAGGATTCAGAGTATTGATAGCAAAGATGATCCAAAATCTCTGAAATAGAATGGAGAAAATACAAGAAATATTTAACAAGCACCTAGAAGTACTAAAGGGCAAACAAACAATGATGGACAACACAATAACTGAAGTTAAAAATACCCTAGAAGGAATCAATAGCAGATTAACTGAGGCAAAAGAATGGATAAGTGACCTGGAAGATAAAATAGTGGAAATAACTGCAACAGAGCACAAAAAAGAAAAAAGAATGAAAAGAATTGAGGACAGTCTCAGAGACCTCTGAGACAACATTAAACGCATCAACATTCGAAGTATAGGGGTCCCAGAAGAAAAAGAGAAAAAGAAAGGACTCAAAATATTTCAAGAGATTATAGTTGAAAACTTCCCTAATATGGGTAAGGAAATAGTCAATCAAGGCCAGGAAGAGCAGAGAGTCCCACACAGGAAAAATCCAAGGAGAAACACGCCAAGACACATATTAATCAAACTATCAAAAATTAAATGCAAAGAAAAAATATTAAAAGCATCAAAGGAAAAACAACAAATAACATACAAGCGAATCCCCATAAGGTTAACAGCTGATCCTTCAGCAGAAACTATGCAAGCCAGAAGGGAGTGGCAGGACATATTTAAACTGATGAAAGGGAAAAACCTACAACAAAGATTACCCTACTCAGGAAGGATCTCATTCAGAGTCGATGGAGAAATTAAAACATTTACAGACGAGCAAAAGCTAAGAGAATTCAGCACCACCAAACCAGCTTTGCACCAAATGCTAAAGGAACTTCTCTAGGCAGGATACACAAGAGAAGGAAAAGACCTACAGTAATAAACCCAAAACAATTAAGAAAATGGGAATAGGAACATACATATTGATAATTACCTTAAAGGTAAATGGATTAAATGCTCCAACCAAAAGACATAGACTGGCTGAATGGATACAGAAACAAGACCTGTATATATGCTGTCTACAGAAGACCCACATCAGACCTAGGGACACATACAGACTGAAAGTGAGGGGATGGAAAAAGATATTCCATGCAAATGGAAATCAAAAGAAAGCTAGAGTAGCAATTCTCATATCAGACAAAATAGACTTTAAAATCAAGACTATTACAAGAGAAAAAGAAGGAAACTACATAATGATCAAGAGATCAATCCAAGAAGAAGACATAACAGTTGTAAATATTTATGCACCCAACATAGGAGCACCTCAATACATAAGGCAAATGCTAACAGCCATACAAGGGGAAATCGACAGCAACACAATCACAGTAGGGGACTTTAACACCCCACTTTCACCAACGGACAGCTCATCCAAAATGAAAATAAATAAGGAAACACAAGCTTCAAATGATACATTTAACAAGATGGACTTAACTGATATTTACAGGACATTCCATCCAAAAACAACAGAATACACTTTCTTCTCAAGTGCTCATGGAACATTCTCAGAATAGATCATATCTTGGGTCACAAATCAAACCTTGGTAAATTTAAGAAAATTGAAATCGTATCAAGTATGTTTTCTGACCACAACGCTATAAGACTAGGTATCAATTACAGGAAAAAATGTGTAAGAAATACAAATACATGGAGGCTAAACCATACACAACTAAATAACAAAGAGATCACTAAAGAAATCAAAGAGGGAATAAAAAAACACCCAGAAACAAATGACAAAAAAGGATGACCCAAAATCTATGGAATGCAGCAAAAGCAGTTCTAAGAGTGAAGTTTATAGCAATACAATCCTACCTGAAGAAACAAGAAACATCCCAAATAAACAACGTAACCTTACACTGAAAGCAATTAGAAGAGGAAGAACAAAATAACCCCATAGTTAGCGGAAGGTAAGAAATCATAAAGATAAGATCAGAAATAAATGAAAAAGAAATGATGGAAACAATAGCAAAGATCAATAAAATTAAAAGCTAGTTTCTGCTCAATGTTATGAAACAACCTAAATGGGAAAAGAATTTGAAAAAGAATAGATACAGTTGTATGTATAACTGAATCCCTTTGCTGTACACCTGAAACTAACACAACATTGTTAATCAACTATACTCCAATATAAAATTTAAAGTTTTTTAAAAAGATACTGGAAAACAAAGAGTATACGAGTGTCTTGCTTTTTATTTCAACTTTTTTACAATTAGTAATTTTTGAGAAGGTTAAGGGAAAAAGACAATTTTTTAATTTAAACATTCATTATTCTTTTTTATTCCCTCTAAGTCTAATTTTCTCCATAAAAGTTTATGTTCCTCAACCTCTTCATGCCCCTCACTGCAGAAATTTCCAGTATAAACGTCCCTTTGGAGACTGGTAGCAATTACAGTTATCTCTGAACTATGCAGTCAATATTCCAAATGTATACAGATCATAATAAAATGTATATTTAAAAATAATATAAAGCATCAAAAGTTCAATGAACAGGGTCATCCAGTAGATAATACGTTAAAAGCTGAGTGCTCATTTCTGTTTCTGTGCTTTCAATTTTTTTCAAGGCAAGAACTTCAACTATTTCTTCACAGAAAGTTAGAGAAACCCTGTGGTAAAATTCAAAGCTGCCTTTAGCCCAATACTTCCCACCACGTTAACAACAAAGTTCCACCTAAGTTATTACAAGACTGATAGCTGTGCCACACGTCTTACTACATGTAAAGATCATCTTAAGCTCACCCACAAGATAAGCCAGTGAGTCCAAAGATCAAGGAAAAAAAAAGTACCAAAAGCTGCAGGTTAAATCAGTGAGAACTCAACCTAAATTGGGGGAATTGAATCCAAAATTGATGATGAGAAAGCAGATGGCACACATATTTCTCTTCTGGCACTCTGCCCAAGAAATAGCAAACCAAGAAGGAATTCTTATGAAACAAATGAACATATTTTAGAGATACTAACTCAAAAACAAAACGAAACAAAACTTAACATGTTCTTTGATTTTTTATTTCTTATGTCCTTATCATCAAAGAAAGTAGGGGATTAATGAGCAAATCAATTTAAAGGTCAGCTTCTCCACTCTGAAACACATTTCCAATGGAAAGAGATGCTGCTTTAACCAAATTAACATATGATTTCACAAAACTAATGAAAATCCCTGAATAATAGGCTTGTCACATTTCATTTTCATTTTCTGACCAAAAACTGGTTTTTGCTAAGAACTGCTTCAAACACGTTAATGAATGATCCTTAACAATTGACAGGATAAAGTAAATAAGTAAGGAAGCCAAAATCCAAAATAAAGTTAACTTTCTATATTCCAAAATAATAACAATCGGCTGTGAGCAATTAAAGATAATAATTTGTTATAGATTTAAAAGTTTCTTTCGAGCTACAAAGGGCAAATAATATATAGTACATTCCAACAGTCACAATATTATTATACTATGAAATGTAGGGATTACATTCCCTACTTCCAAAATCAGACAGTTTAAAAACTATTTCTGTATATGTTTCAAAATATGAACAATAAAGAAGTTTTGTTTTTCTTTAAATTAGTAAGAGGTTTTATAGTTTATTCCCCCCAGGAAATATCAGGAAAACAAGTTTTAAAACTAAGATGCTTTGTGTGTGTGTGTGTGTGTGGTACACGGGTCTCTCATTGCTGTGGCCTCTCCCATTGCGGAGCACAGGCTCCAGATGCACAGGCTCAGCGGCCATGGCTCACGGGCCCAGCCGCTCCGTGGCATGTGGGATCTTCCCGGACTGGGGCACGAACCCATGTCCCCTGCATCGGCAGGCAGACTCTCAACCACTGCACCACCAGGGAAGCCCTAAGATGCATTTTAAAATTCTCACTTCTGCAGCAAATCCATACACTAAGAATATCTTGCCAAATAAATGAACTGCTTCTAGCGATGACCTATTTCAAAAGAAAAATCTAACTAAAATTTGTGTGACTAAAATAAAATGGACTCTAATGGACTACTTACCTCAAAACCTACTTATGCATTATCTACATTAAAGCCATTATGAGAAATAGCATGAAATACTGTTCCATAAATAATACTTTGTTTAAAAATAAGCTAAAACAAAAAGCCTAGAGGTTATATTTCTATAATACCTGTGGTCTTCACCTACTTAGCTCAGTATCTTTTATTGTTTCAAATAAAACAGTGTAATTTCCTGAAGTAAAATAAGCATTGCTTAAGAGTTCTGTAAGCACTGAAAAACAAGAAAGCAATATTTACTCTTACTCTTTGAAAAATATCTTCATAGTTAACATTTACTGAGCATCTTTCATATGCAGGAAACTGAATGAATAATTTATATGTATTACCTTACCTAACCCTTAAGACAAACCTCTAAGGTAGGTACGATTACTATCATTTTAGAGATGAGAAAAGTAAAATTCAGAGAAGTAACTGTGGCAGATCACTAAGCGTTGCCCAAAATCTAATCTCTCCTTTCCTAGTAACAGAAGTATAGCTGGGCACATGGCCATCCAGCCCCCATTCAGTTCGTTGTGGTCATGCACCAAGTTCTCACCAATGGTTCTCACTGGTGAACTAAGTTCCCTCGTGAGTGGAGGTGATATATGCACCTTCCATGTCATATGCTTCTCTCCCTTCTCACAGTGGAACACAAATGTAGAACTGAGGCAACTTCAACCATTCAGATGATGACAGAGCCCTAACGGATGGCAGAGAACCAAAATAAAAGAAATAAGCAGTGCTCAAAGTGCCTATCCATCCTGGACTATCGTTCACCTGTGAAATAATGGAAAATATACATACCGTAGTCTCTGGTCCTGCTTCCTGACACAGAGCTCCTGAAACCCTTATAATTTCTAGGTGAAAGGAACATCTCCTGGTCTAATGAGGTAACTCTGGGTGAGCTCCTGGATGAGGGCTGGTCACCAGAAAGAACAAGCCATGATTAGAAGCTTGGACTTTTCAGCCCCGCCTCCCATTCTCTTGAGAAGGGAGAAAGGCTGAAAATGGACTTAATGATCTGTCATGCCTACATGATAAAGCCTCCATAAAAATCCCAATTATATGGGGTTCAGAGAGCTTCCAGGTGGGTGTGCACACCCACATACTGGGAGCATGATGTACCCCAACCCACACGGAAAGAAGCTCCTGCACTCAGGGCCCTCCCAGACCTGAGAGGGTCCTTCATATTTCTCTTCATCTGACTGTTCATCTGTATCTTTTATCATATCTTTTAATGAGCTGGTAAACAAAAGTAAATGTTTCCCTGAGTTCTGTGAGCTACCCTAGCAAATTAATCTGATCCAAGGTGGGAGGAGGTCATAAGAACCGCTGATTTGTAGCCAAGTTGGACAGAAGTTGTAGGTAACCTGGGGACCTACTTCTTGCCCTTGGCATGTGAATTGGGGGCACAGAGTCATGGGACTGAGCCCTTAACCTGTGGGATCTGATGCTATCTCCAGGTAGATAGTATTAGATCTGACTTAAACTGTAGGACACCCAGGTGGTGTCCCAGAGGATTGCTTGTTGGGGGAAAACCTCCAAGCATTTGGCATCTAGAGGCATCAGAAGTGTTCTATGTGAAAGAAAAGGAGACACACGGGGGGAAGGAATGAAGTTTTTCCAAAACACTCTTTCAGGTAAAAACAAGAGAAATATTAGAGAAAATGTTAGCAAGCAATGAGCCTCTATCTTTAGAGCCACTGTTTTGGGGAAGTGTCGATTATACCAGCTTAGCTCATACTCAGAGAATCTTAGAAATTGGTAACAGAAACGGGGTGCTGATATTATATAAATATAAAATAGGAGGCACTGGCTTAGCAATTGGGTGCTAGGTAACAAGAAGGAAGCTACTGCTAACTGGAAAAGGTTATAAACTAGTGACCCTTGTTTGTCACAGTAAAGTAGTTGGTGAATCTGTCACCTGAGACAACCTGTAAGGCAGCTGAACAACATGCCTATAGAACCTACTGCTCTAAGAAATGTAGACGGAAAGTGCAGGAATAGGTTATTTCTGTAATTTCCAGGTATTCAACCAGAATTAACTGTCTAACATTGATGGGGCTATTGTCACAAAGAACTCCTGGAACTAACTGCATACATTCTTTAGCAAAAGTCTAAGACTTTCTTACCTTATACAATAAAAATATCAGTGTTAAGATGCCTTAGTACGTCTATTTCTAAATTAGTTTCATCCTTCCCTCAATGAGAATTGAACAGAAAGCACTAAATAAAACCTTCTCACATTTTGGAAACTGAGAAATGGAATATTTTATTTCCCAAAAAATTTCTTAGAGGAAAACACATTTTTAATCTTATATACCACAGTTATCCAGTAAATCTTTTGTTTCACTTTAATATTACACACATCTAAAAATACAACAATTAGTAATATATATTATTTCAAACACACTTCCTTTAGAAATGTTTAATTATTTTAATTGGATATTTTGTATATTTTGCTTCACTTGTTCTCTCTCTCTCTCTCTCTCTCTCTCTCTCTCTCTCTTATTATCTTTACATTTCCAAATTTAGCTAAGGATTTGTTAGAATTTCATTCAAGGTCAAGTTGTGTGTTTCTTTAAAAAGCTAGGAAGTCATAATCCTCAAATATATATGTAAATAGAAATTCAGTGTTATGTTAGTTATTATATGAAACTTTGGTTCCTAAAAGTGCTGTCACTTCAGACTCACAGTACTTTCACCCACCCCCACCTACTACAAAATGGAGACTAGATGTATGAATAAAATTAAGTAAAAGAAAGAGCCTAAAAAAGCACTAGTCAGGCTTCCCTGGTGGCGCAGTGGTTGAGAGTCCACCTGACGATGCAGGGGACACAGGTTCGTGCCCCAGTCCGGGAAGATCCCACATGCCATGGAGCAGCTAGGCCCGTGAGCCATGGCTGCTGAGCCTGCGTGTCCAGAGCCTGTGCTCCACAATGGGGGAGGCCACAACAGTGAGAGGCCCGCATACCGCAAAAAGAAAAGAACTATTCAAAAAACTAAGAAAAATTATAGAAATAAAACTTTGTCTCAAATGTCATCTTCTTGATAAACACCAAAATTTATCCAAGAAATGCCTGCTACTTTCTATTCCTAAATATATTTTCCCAATAGCCTACTTTAACAGTGAAATTTAGACCACGATGTTGTGTTGGTTGCTTATTCAGAAGAACTCTAATGATTCTTATCCCACATTCTCCTTTTTCTTTAGGCACATAACAAATAATAAAACACAGAAATTTTAGGTTTCAACTAGAATGAGAAGTTGGATTCCATTTAAGTTTGTAATTTACTCATTTCCTAACCCCTGACATGGCTTCAAGTCATTTAAAATGTTTTAAACTTTAGCAGCTTAAAAATGGGAGAACAAGAGAGATAATGCCTATGTCTGAGCAGAATCAGGAAAGAATACTTAGTTGTGCCTAATGAAAATGTATTATATAGCAAAATTTGAGACAGTCAGTTAAGAAAAACTATCAAGTGGGATATTTCTGTAGATGCTTCCATTCAAAACAACAACAACAAAAATAATTATATACTCAAAAGAATTGAAGCCAAGTCTCAAAGAGATATTTGTACACCTACATTCACAGCAATGAATTCAATAGCAATTCAATAGCAAAAAGGTGGAAACAACCCAAGTGTTTACTGATGGATGAATGTACAAACAAAATATGACATATCCATGCAACAGAATATTACTCAGCCTTAGAAAGTAAGGAAATTCTGACACATGCTATGACATGGATGAACCTTGAAGACATTATGCTAGATGAAATAAGCCAGTCACAAAAAGACAAATATTATATGACTCCACTTATATGAGATACCTGGAATAGTCAAATTCATATAGACAGAAAATAGAATGGTGCTTGTCAGGGCATGGTGTGGGGTGGGGTAGGGAGAAATGGGAAGCTTTGTTTAATGGGTATAGACTTTCAGTTTTTCAAAATGAAAAGAGTTCTGGAGATGGTTTGCATAACAATGTCAATGTACTTAACATTACTAAGTTTTACATATAAGAATGGTTATTTAAGGTGGAAATTTTTTATGTTATGTGTATTTTACCTCAATTAACTTCTTCAATCTACACATGGGTTTTTTTTTAAAAGCATGTACCTATGGGAGGGGTGAACAAAACAGACATAACAAAGATGAAAAAATAAAAACTACATTTCAAAATCTTGAAAGCAAGCAAGCAAGCAAGAAGCTAATCAAAGTGTAACATCACAAGAGTAGTAGGCAGTTGTAAAATTCAGTAGGAGGGAGAAGCACTTCCAGAATGGCCAAGTAAGGACCCCCAAAAATCTGATCCTCCATAAAAGCAATGAGAACACTGGCAAAAATTGTCAAAGTCAACTTTTTCACAATTTTGGAAATGAATGAAAGGCTTACTACATTATGAGAATGATTAAGGCACAAAAAAATGGTTGTGTCACAATAAGTACAGTGAGCTTAGTGGCATTTTCATTTTCCCTATTTCCAATCACTCTCTCCCCAGCATCACAATACCCCTAAAAATCAGCATCATTACAGCCACAGTGACTGAAAAAAACCCATACTCTAGCAGGCAACGGAGAGAGCAAATGGGTTTGGAGTTCCACAAAATGGCTCTATCCCAGTGAATTGTCACTATTTGACCTGGCAGTTACTTGGAAAAGCCCTACTCCAAGGGCTTGTGTTTATTGGACCTAACTCAGAGATCACTCAATGGAAAAAGCTCTAGCCCCATAGCATTTGTTGAAAACACTCAGCTGCACTTGTTTAACAATACACATGTCTATGGCAGCAATACCAGCTGGAGCAAAGAAGAGGCTGGCTTAAAAACTTAAAAGAGAGATCTGGAGAACGAAATGTCCATGGAAGGATTTGAAAAGCTCTGATATATTCCTTATGATTTAAAAGACCACATTCACGTGCAGCAATATGCACATACCTAAGAAATATCTCAGGAGACTCAATTCTTTCAGCTCTGGCTGATCTTGAGGCTCTGTGTATGCAGGAAATGAAGGCTACAGCACAGTTGTCAACTGCCTGGGTACTTGTTGAAGGCATGCCCCAACATGCACATAGAGCTGCTCAGCAAACACTGAGATACTTACTGGTTTCAGACATTTAAGGAAATCTCTATCTAATCATTAATTGACCACTAAGGGAACAAAGCAAAAATTCAGTAGCCACATGTGACAAGAATGTAGACTTTCCAGAATTTATTCAGTGAAGTCAGTAAATAAACAAAAAACAGCAACAAAGAGCAAACACACCAAACCTTGGGGAGGTAGGACAATCTGATTTTCAGAGTTGCCATATGATATTATTTGAAATGCCCATTTTTCAATAAAAACTGAAAGCATACACAAATAAACAGGAAAGTATGGCCCACACACATGAAATAAAGTAGTTAAACAAAGTATGTCCCTGAGAAGCCCAGATTTGGGGCATCCTAGACAAAGATTTAAAAATACTAAAAATATGTTCAAATAACTAAAGGAAACCATGTGTAAAGAATTAAAGGAGAATTTAAAAACATTATTTCACCAAACAAAGAATATCAATATAGGGATTTCCCTGGCGGTCCAGTGGCTAAGACTTTGCTTTCCAGTGCAGAGGGTGCAGGCTCAATCCCTGGTCAGGGACCTAAGATCCCACATGCCTCGTGGCCAAAAAACCAAAATGTAAAACAGAAGCAAGGTTGTAATAAATTCAATAAAGAGTTTAAAAAAAGAATATCAATATAGAGATTAAAAATTATTTTTAAAAAGAACCAGATTAAAATTCTGGTGTTGAAAAGTACAATACCTGAAATGGAAAATTCACTAGAGGGGTTCAACAGCAGATTTTAATAGGCAGAAGAAAGAATCAGTGAACTTCAAGATATGTGGATTAAGATTATCCAGGTTTAGGAACAGAAAAAGAAAGAAGAAAAATTAACATAGCCTCAGAGACCTATGAAACTACAGATATTGTATCATGCCGCGCACACTGGGAATTCCAGAAGGAAAGAAAAGAAACGTTATTTGAAGAAATAATGGCCAAAGACTTCCCAAATTTGATGAAAACATTAATCTATACAACCAAGGAGTTCAATAAACTCCAAGTAGGATAACTAAAAAGAATCCACACCAAGACACATCATAGTCAAAATGTCCAAAGACAGACAGAAACTTGAACACAGCAAGAAAAAGTCTCATCACAACCAACGGAGTCTCAATAAGATTAACAGTTGATTTCTCATCAGAAACTATGAAGGCCAGAGAGCATTGGAATAACACATTCAAATCAGTGAAATTTTAAAAAGTTAACCAAGACTTCTATATCCAGCAAAATTATCCTTCAAAAATGAAGAAGAAATTAAGACATTCCCAGCCAAGCAAAACCTGAGAGAATCTGTCACTATCAAATCTCTCCTACAAGAAATACTAATGGGAGTTCTTGAGGCTGAAATGAAAATCACTAAGTATTAACTCAAATCCACATGAAGACATAAAGAGAATTGGAAAAACTAATGACATAGTTAAATGCAAAGTACATTATAAATGTATTTTTGTTTACAACGCTTTTCTATTTAAAAACAACTACATAAGACAATAACTATAAAAGTGTTAATGATGGGCTTACAATGGATAAAGCAAGGAATTAAGCCATATTGAAGTAAAGTTTTTGTATACTTTTGAAAGAAGTTGAAATTGATCTGAACTAGATTGTTTTAAATTAAAAATTTCACTGTTTATAACCAGGCAACAACTAAGAAATTAACTCAAATATTATCAGGAATGACAGAATAAAGGCCTATGAAAATTATCTTCTCCAGAAAAGCAACAACAAGAAAATTTAAATGGCACACTACAAAACGTATATATCTAATGAAAGTAATGGAGGAACTGAGGAACAAAAAAAAAATAAGACACACAGAAAAGCAATAGCAAACAAGGCAGATATATATCCATTTGATAAACAGTAATTACATTAAATGTAAATAAATTAAACACTCCATTCAAACATTTGAGTTAAACACTCACCAAAAGGCAGAGATTGGCAGAATATATTTTTAAATGATTCAACTACATGCTGTCTAAAAGAGACAATTTAGATTCAGAGACACAAATGGGTAAAAGTAAAAGGATGGAAAAAGACACATCATGGGAACAGTAACTAAAAAAAGAGATGGAGTGACAATGCCAACAACAGACAAAATAGACTTTAAGGCAAAAATGGTAATGGGAGAAAGAATATTTTATAAAGATAAATGGGTCAATTCAAAAGGAAGACATAATGACTACAAATATATACCTTACAAGGGGCTGCAAAATACATGAGTAGAAACTGACAGAGTTGAAGGGAGAAAAAGACAATTTAACAACAATAGTTAAAGATGTCAATACTCCATTTTCCATATTGGATTGAACAATTAGGAGATCAACAAGGACAGATATGCACCAAAATCACAAGAAAGAAAAAAAAAGATACTAGGGCTTTATCAGAATTACCAACTTTTGTGCTTCAAATGACCCTGTCAAGAGAGTGAAAAGAAAATCCAAAAATCATAAGAAATATTTTCAAGTCATATGTCTCCTAAGTGTCTAGAATCCAGAAAGTTACAAAAAATATCTGTACAACACAAAAATTTTTAAATAAATAAATTTATTTTAAAATTAGCAAAGGATTTGAAGAGACACGCTTCCAAAAAATACACACAAATGGCCAATAACCACACAAAAAGATGCTCAACATCATGAGTCATTACAGAAAAGCAAATCAAGACCACAATGAAATACCACTTCACACCCACCAGAATGGTTAAATCAAAAAGAAAAGCAATAACAAGTGTAGGTAAGGATATGGAGAAATCAGAACCCTCAGACATTGCTGAGTAAAATGTAAAATGGTGCACTCACTTTGGAAAACTGTTTGGCAGAGCCTCAAAATGATAAACATAGAGTTACCATATGACCCAGCAATTCCACTCTTAGGTATATACTCAAGAGAACTGAAAACATATATCTACACAAAAACTTTTACACAAATGCTCATTGCAGAATTATTCATAATAGCCAAAATTTGAGAACATCTCAAATGTCCATCAACTGATGAATGGATAAAAAAATGTGGTATATATACAATAAAATTTTATTTGGCTATACAAAAGAATGGCATGCCAACACATGCTACAATATGGATAAACTTGGAAAACATTATGCTAAGTGAAAGATGCTAGTCGCAAAAAGCTACATATTATATAATTCTACTTTTATGAAATGTCTACAAGAGGCAAATCTATAATGACAGAAACTAGAGTGATGGTTGCCAGGGGCTGGAGGCAGGGGATATGAGTGACTGCTAAGGGCACTGGACTTCATTTGAGGGTGATAAAAAGGTTCTGAAGTTACAGGGTGGTGATGGTTGCACAACTTTGTAAATATACTAAAACCCACTACATTGTACACTTTAAGATGATGGATTTTATGCTATGTGAATTATATCTCAACAAAGCCATTATTTTTTTAAATCAGTAAGAAAAATGAATACCTATAGAATGACTCACCAAGATAGAAAATAAACTATATTCTGTCTTATAATCAGTACAGATCACTGGCCCAGACTGTGGTGGATGTAAAGATGATAATAATGTAAAGATCAGTAATAAACAGTGCTGATCTTTAAGGTATTTAGTTTTTAACAAGAAGTATCATCACTAACAAATCTTTGGAAAGAATTTTGATTCCTTCACCTAGTTTTCACTCTCAAAATATATAAAATGCTAATTTTACCATGACAAACTTTAATAGAAAACTCAATTCCAGCAAACTTTAAATATTAGCCAGGACTTCCCTGGTGGCGCAGTGGTTAAGAATCCACCTGCCAATGCAGGGGACATGGGTTTGATCCCTGGTCTGGGAAGATCCCACATGCCGCAGAGCAACTAAGCCCATGCACCACAACAACTGAGGCTGCACTCTAGAGCCTATGAGCCACAACTACTGAGCCCATGTGCCACAACTACTGAAACCCACGTGCCTAGAGCCCGTGCTCTGCAACAAGAGAAACCACCACAATGAGAAGCCCGTGC
Source organism: Mesoplodon densirostris (assembly GCF_025265405.1). Lineage (NCBI taxonomy): Eukaryota > Metazoa > Chordata > Mammalia > Artiodactyla > Ziphiidae > Mesoplodon > Mesoplodon densirostris. The sequence goes on from NC_082668.1 coordinate 53,953,406, forward strand.
ACTGCAAGGAAGAGTAGCTCTCACTCGCCACAACTAGGGAAAGACCGCACGCAGCAACGAAGACCCAATGCAGCCATAAATAAATAATTTTTTTAGGTATGTTAAGAAAATTATTTTAAATAAATAAATATTAGCCACCACCTAAATTTACCTACCAGATGCTAAAGGTAAATTAACTCGAATTCTATCTCCAGTCACACTTCTCTCCAAGCACAGTAAGTTCCAAGCTGTGGTCCAGCCTCCCAGCTCTGATGCACCGTGTGATCCTAGCTTGGGGGTGCCAAGAAATTTCCATGACCTCATTTCCTCACCCTGGACCCAACTCCATGCTTACTTCCCCTTCAGATTTTACAGGGCCAAAATTTTATGCCTTTAGGCATCTAACTCTTTCTTTCAAACACCATTAGTTACTGAGGTTCTTCAGACATATATTTTAAATCAGGTCATCAAAGCAAGTGCAGATCCCTTCTTTTATGTCTTTTTATTTCTTTTACTTAGTAAAGATCCAAAATGGTCCTTACCAGGACCAAAAGGCCTCTCCCTGTGTTTGGTGCCCTGCACTAAAAAACCCAGGTATTCACACCACCACATATGTTTTGTTGCTCCAGAACAGGGGTTACAAAACAGCTGCAGGCAGCATATGAATTTTGTTTGGCCTGAGCCATTCTAAAAACATTTTAATTACCAACATACTATACCCAAGAGATGTTTTATGTAGAAACTTGTATTTTTAGCTTCATTTGAAAAATCTGACGATTTGGCCATGCTGCACCCAAATTCCCATGTGGCAACAACTGGGTGACCTGAGTGGTGACACCTCCTTCCCCTCTGATGAAGAATGCCTCTCCATGATCCTCACCACTCCACAAGGTTTCCGTGCACAGCACTTTAAGCCAGTTGCACTTGTGTCCTGTTGGCTCTGGAGGGGTTGGAGTATGAGAACCGAGTCCAAATCCAGAGAGTTAGAAGTTGTTTGTAATCATAAAGGGAAGACCTTTTCCCTTATACTTGGTTTCAGGTTGCATGGCCAATTTCCTCTACCTTTGCCAAGCTCTCCTAGTTTCTCACTCCAAACTGCTTCAACTTCCTGTAATCACCATCACATCTAACATCTGTACCACTCACTTACTTAAATTACCCTGGGGCACTCCTACATAATTCTGGCCTGGCAAGAAACAGTGTTAATTCCAGGCCAACACGACAGAAAGCACTGAGGATCTCATCCTCAGACCAATGAAATCTTCATTTCCAGACTCACTTCTCTTGGAAGATAAATGCTTCTCCTAAATTTCTGAATTTTGTGTTAATAATAAAATGCTTCTCGAACTTTACTGTGTATAGAACATATCTGAGGATCTTGTTAAAATGCAGATTCTGACTCAGTAGGTCTGGCTTCCGGGTGATGCTGATGCCACTGGTCTGTAGACTACACTTTGAATAGCAAGGAGTTGAAAGGCTTACAAAGGAAGAAGGAGGTTTCTGATATGGGAATTATCTCAATGAATCAGACCTCCAAGACTTGACTTTCTGCCATTTTAAAACTACAAAAAATAGTAATCTTTTAGCATCTGTGCCAACTTAAAATCTGATTTATATAAATAATAGCCTTTCATAATGGTCCATGAAAAAGAAACACGTGGTTCCTTCAGCCATGAGGCATTGATCATTGTATATGTATTCACTTCATGATCAATACTGGGCATTATACGGATGTATCAGCCAAGTTTCCATACCTTCAGAGTACTTAAAGTCTAGTTGGCAAAAAGACTAATAGCAAACAAAATAAGCAGTGCACCACCTAAAGCAGCAGATGATTAAGATCTTAATTGCTATAAGATAGTGATTCCCAAGAGTGGGGCATACTAGCATGTGTGGGGGAAGGTATCACACTAAACACACTGCCCTCAATCCCCTCCCAGATTAGGATACTCACTCTACCCCCAACCTTATTGCCAATCATGACAAATGAAGCTACAATTACTTCTAGAAATGCCATATTCTTCATAAGAGCAAGATGGGAGGGAAATGATGAAAAGCACCACTTTTAAATGACACACAGAAAAGTAGGTAGAACAGGTAGGCATTCCTGGTGGGAAGTGTTCCTGTGGTAGAAGTGCTGAGGTGGAGATGAGTCTGGGGTATTTATGCAATGGAAAGAGGACGTGCCTACTGTGAGTAAACCAGAATGCTCCACTTACCACCACCCCGTTCTAGGTGGAGGAAGCATGGAAGCCATCTCCTAAGAACTGGATGACCACCGTTAACAACCTTGAAAAGATATTTCTTCATACAAAGGCTGAACTAGTTTGCCTCTCAGGTCCCTTCCAATTTTTCCTCAGCTGCAGAACAAAATTTCAATTTTCCTCTAACACGGAATTCTAACCTGAATCATGTGCCTTGCCTGATGTTGACCATGAGAAATGAGTGAAGAGAATGTGAACATGTAGAAGTGGATGTGTATAAATTGAAGAAAAAGAGAGCCTAAGTCATTGCGTCGGGTTAAATTCTATGGCTGCTCTACAACCCTGGTTCTTTGAGATGGCTCCCGAAGGTCTTATTTTCAACTCTGTCCTCAGTCATCTTTGAGACTCTCTTCTCTGAGCCCTCATCCCTCTCACACAGGTAAATGATGAATTACACTCCAGGTCCTCCCTGACCACCCCATGTAAAGGAAGTCTCAGTTATACTTCCTTCTCTATCAAGGTCCTCCTCTACAAAGCACTTATCACACCTTCAACTATGTTTTCTTCACTTTTTACTCACAAAATATTTCAAAATTACATTCAGAAGATCATACAGTTCAGAAGTTAATATATAATAAGTTGCCGAAATACCACCACCCTAATGTAAAACTGTTTACATTTCTGCCACATTTGCTTTGCAATTACATATTTACTTGTTTATTCACATTTTGGTTACCATTGCCTATATCCTAATTCAATTTTCTGTTTTATCTAGTTAGAGCCATGTCTGAATACTGACCTCTTTTATAACTATCACTCAGCACAGAGCCTGGCACATGTAAGACTCTCAATGTTTGTTCAATGAATAATGCATGAATGACTTCTGTCCTAGAATGAAATAATAGCCATCACTACAGAAGAGTTATTAGACAAAAGCCAATGACTCCATCTTTATTAAAATCCAAAAAAAAGAGAAATATTTTTTCCATTTTTTTTCTTTTTTTTTTATTTTGGCCTCACCTGAGGCTTGTGGGATCTCAGTTCCCCAACCAGGGATTGAACCTGGGCCACAGCAGTGAAAGCCCGGAATCCTAACCACTAGGCCACCAGGGAACTCCCCAAGAAATGGACCTTTATTGAAGGATGAGGGTTAAAATTTAAATGTGTTCTATAACTAGATATTCCACATTAGAGTGGGTTAGCTGAATGAGAAACAAAACTTCCCTAGAAGCCCTTATCCCTCTTGCCCTGGATAGCACACATATCTGCTAAAAGACATGGACAGAGAGGAGATGAGCTCTCAAAGTATCTTCTAGTTCAAAGATGCCAACTCAATAGCTTAAAGAGGGAAAGAACAAAAGAAGAGAGGGAGGAGGGAGGGGAGAAAAGGAGGGAAGAAGGGAGGAAAGGGAAGAGAGAGGGAGGGAGGAGGGAAGGAAGGACTGGAGTCCTATGCAAAGAATCCTAGACCACTAGAGAACATTTATATTTTTTCTAGGTTAGGTTGGAGGCAATACAGATCGTGTTCTGAAAACCCTCGAGTATCAAGTCCATTTGTCTGAAATGAAACCAAGCCTAAGGAAAAAGTATAAGAAAAGTCATGTCCAATTGTCAGACTTCTCCACCTCCTTTTACCTCTACTCCCGGCCAGCCAGTGTCTTAACACAAAATCCTAAAAGCCTGGGTTCCTACCACTGTGGTTCCCTACATGCTCTCAAATATTAAGTATACACCTGTACTCTCTCTGCATCAACTTTATTGGATCTAAGTTCTATTGCTTTGTGCTCTTATTCTTCCAATAGGTCACTGAGAAGTATTATGCTTCTGATTTAAAGGCCTGTCCGTTACTGAAAATATTTCCTCAACTCTTTTTTTTTAACCTCCTCTACTCTTTATGGTCAATGTGGACCTCTGACTCTCTCTAATGAAAAAAAATGTCTCAGTCCTAAGACTGTGGCAGATTGTTTTATTTGTTAACAATTCTTCCTTCCCTCCCTGTCCTTGACATGGTTCCCTGTGGGCAGAGGTTAGTACTGAGGCATGCCACTTGATACCAGAGAAATCATTTCTAATCCGCATCATGAAGAAACATTTTTCTTGCTCCACAGATATCTTACACCACAGATAAAATATCATATGAGCACCTTTCCCCTAAACAGCCAGGGCACCTCAGCACAGAGAAGCAGCTTTATACTCCCTGCCCATCACTTTGCACAGCACATGCAGATACTCAGGGGCCGCAACTTGGCTGTACACAGTTTTTACTTTTAGTATTTCCTCAAGATCAGAAGGTGCTACATCTTCACTGTGAATGGAAGAGCATGTGGATTGGCTTCTAGGTACAACGTCTTTTCTTCATGAACCCATCAACTTCTTATCTGTACATGAAACTTATGCTCTGTCAGTCCTGCCTCCTGAGGACTTTTCCAGTCTCATATATAATGGTGAACCAAAAGAAAAATCTCTTCCCCTATAGCACAAGTTTTCAGTGATAAATGAACAAAGCATCACCAAGTGCTCCTCCCTGAACAAATGCCAAAAGCTGATTCATTCTCTGCATGACATTGGTGGTTTCATCCAACCATAAAGTGAAATATCTGCTAGCGTGCACTTGATAGTAATCGCTCTTCCCTACTCCACTGATATTATGCAACAGCCAACCATGTCATTTGACAAAGGAATTCTCTCAATAACTTCTGGTTTCTCTCTAAGGATAATGTTTGTCTTTAACTTTCCAGCTGATTTTCCAGGCGTCTCTTCAATAAAATGACTTATACTTACTTCTGTTACAAGGATCCTTTAATGAAGCTACTAGCGTTTTAATCTCTTACCCACCGTTAGCAGTATAATACATTAATTTTGTAACAGAAAACATCATTGGGTACTTTCCCTGGGAAACTTGAATAGTATAACAAGGAAGCCACTGTGCTTTGTTTGAACATGACACCAAAACATCCATGGCTTCACAGACAACGTTTCATAACAGGCAATGACTGGGGACTAGGAGCGAATGGATGGCATGCCCAATAAAAAGCAGTTTTGAGATAGTCATCATCATACTTCCATATGCACTTTTCCATTTCAGCTACAGTTTTGAAATCATCACTCTCACAAGCGTCCTTGTTTTTACACATACAGATACACATTTTATATTCGGAATGGGATTCGTTTCTGTAAGTATGTTTATGACATTCTGAACTGCAGCATTTACATCACTATTTTCACACTGCAATGAACCACTTTTGAGCCACTGATCTATTTTTGTGAAATTGAGATACAATTTAAGACCAGCAACAACAAACTATACTATATTAACAAATAAAAAATAAGCAAATGACATAAAAAGTATATTAACCAAGATGAAGTGCACCATGATGAAGTGCTTATGAAATGTAAGCTATATTGACCCGTGCAGTCTTCACAGCATGAACACAGTTTTTCATACCATAATAACTTTTAAGAACATAATGGGATTTCTGCTGAAATTATAATTACTCTCACATCTCAAGGTCCTACATACTCTGCCACTCCTACACCATCTTTTTGATTCACATTTCAAAGTCCCCCCCAACACCCCACCCCCTTGTGTTGGTCTTCTTGCTAACCTTTGAACACATCCAAACACATTCTCTCCTTCAGGCCTTCACACTGGCTGTTCCCTCTGCCTGGAACACTCCTCCCCAGGTATCTGTATGAGTAACTTCTGTCACTTCCTTTAAGTTTTTCTTAAGGTCTCTTTCTTCATGAAAGCTACTCAACTACATTTATCCTGTTCTACTTTCTTTCTTTCAAAGCACTTCTCCCCTTCTACCATGCTATATAATTTGGTTTATTGTGCATCTCCCACTCCTACCCCTCCACTCCCAACTGAAAGAAAACTTCACAAGGGCAGTTTTATTCATTCAGCACCTAGATTCATGGAAGGTGCTCAATAAATAGTAGTTGAATGAATGAATGAATAAGTGAAATTTTTCACTGCTTTTCCTTTTTAACCACCAATCTGTCTGTGGATCTTACTTTGAGAATTAAACAGAAAACGGAGAACTATCAAATGATTTAAGCAAGAGAACTACACAAGTTCAGAAGATGATTTAAAGTCTGGAGAGGCTGGACATTTTTTTAGTTTCAAAGTCAACCCATGAAAGAAATGATGAAAGTCACAATTTTCCAGATGACTAGGTCTTCATAAGTAGTTAATTTCAACCCCACAATACACATCTCTATAGATATATGATCAATGTTTGTATATATACACATACACACATATGGATGCACACAATAGACATATGTTGAACAAATCTAGAAGAAGCTAGGGACATTTTTCCATCATATGGGTATTCTTCATATAAAAGCTAATGACTTAGGTAATAGTTAAGACAACCATCCATCATAATTTTCTTGGGGTAGCCCCGTTTATACTGTTTGATCTGGTGCCCCTTCCAGTTAGTATCCCCTTTTACCCTCAAAAGTGTCCTTATCTGAGCAAAAATAACTACATGGTTATCCTACTCATAAAGAAGATACATACATTTCTTCTTCTTCTTCTTCTTTTTTTTTTTTTTTTGCAGTACGCAGGCCTCTCACTGTTGTGGCCTCTCCCATTGTGGAGCACAGGCTCCGGACGCACAGGCTCAGTGGCCATGGCTCACTCTGCGGCACATACATTTCTTCTTATTCAAGCATGCCAACCAAGCTTTTGAGGATTTTAGTGGAGTGGGTGTGGAAAAAAGTGACAGCCATAATTAATTGTAACACCTGCTGGCCAACACTGCAAGTGAACTCTTTCAAACAGGCAATTCTTTAGCCAAGGAGCACAGCCATTGTTGAAGTACATGCCACAAGCTTCATATATCTAGCTTTAGAACTCAAATCCCCCACCAGGTCACCTGCACAATCTCCAGCCCCTATGAGAATGTTCACGTGATGAGTGGGCACAGCACATTCTTCTCTGCAAGCCCTTTGTCTGAAAAACTGAGACCCAAACCCAAGACTCTAGTCAGAAGAGAGGGCAGAAAACAAAGGCTGTTCTATTATCCTCGTGGCCTAGAGGGCTTGGAAACTAGGAGAATGTGGAGTCAAGTCTTCACAACAACACATGTGTTTTGGTCTCTCAGTAAATTCCAAGAACTTGACCAAACACTAGATCTTGAAACTTTCATTCATATCTGCAAATGCCATGCACCCATCAGGTCTGCAAACAGAATTTTGTTGAAGCTGCTCTCCCAAATCATAGTTGTTCCAATTCATGCCGGCCCTAGGTAAACAGGTACTCATTCTTACTGTCCTCAAAGACAATAATAACCTGGGCTCAGAGCCAGAGTAGACACTTAATATGTCAAGGAAAAAAACTATTTTATTTCTTATATGTATAAATAGATGACAAGCAACCAATTACGTCAGTCTTTTGTCTTCCTTGCTATTTCTTTTTTACTTATGCATTGTTGGGAGTTTTGGGGTTTTTTTTTTTTTTTTTTTTTTTTTGCGGTACACGGGTCTCTCACTGCTGTGGCTTCTCCCGTTGCAGAGCACAGGTTCCGGACATGCAGGCTCAGCGGCCATGGCTCATGAGCCTAGCCACTCTGCGGCATGTGGGATCCTCCCGGTCCGGGGCACGAACCCATGTTCCCTGCCTTGGCAGGCGGACTCTCAACCACTGCGCCACCAGGGAAGCCCTGGGTGGTTTTTTTTTTTTTTACCTTTCTTACCTTTGCATTTAACAAATTAAAGAATGAAATAAAGCCAGACTCAAAATTTGAAGTCAGGAGAGGGTGGTGAAGAAAATAGTGAAGATTCCTTAATATCTAGGGTGACCACATAATGTATCATCCAAACCAGGGCACTTTGAAATGTGAAAGGGAATGCATTTGATAATTCAGATAGGTCAACAGGAAAAAAAAACAGGACTACTGCAGGCTAAGCAGAGGGTGTAGTCACCTTTCTAACCCCTCATACATTTTCCCACACAAAAGGCATCCTGTGCATAAAGAAGCAATTCTGCCTCTGCTACATCAAGTGAACTTCAAATATAGTCCTCTCTCTTTTAAGCCAGGCATGGCTTTCCACAAGGGAGCTGAAAATGTTTTCACTCCACCCTGCCATTCCCTATTCATGCAAAACTGGTTCCATTTTTACTCAAGAAAGCAGGCAGCAACACACTAGAATGTGGATACAGGCCAGGTGCCCAGTAAGCCCCAGGTCTGGTGCCTCGGGTTTCTCATAAAGGAATATTTCACTAGAAAGGAAGCAACCTGGTGAGAAGGTACACAGATACCAGCCTCAGATTTAACGATCTGAATGTGAACGTTAGATAGACCCTTTTGTTGATGCCAAGGCACACGCTGAAACAGAACAGAGCCTGAAAGCCACCTTTCCAGCAGCACACATTCATCCAAAAGAAATAGCTATGGCATCTGTCCTCAGCTACAGGCAACAACCTTGGTTTCTTTGCCTTTTGCTGAGATCAGTGGTGCAGAAGGATTTGCAAAAAGTAAGAAGATATGTTTTTTTCGCTCAAGATCACAGTTCTCACGTTAAACAGAGCCAGTGCTTACTATTACCCCATACTTCCTGTTCAGGGGGGTCAAACATTGCTCATGCTCTTCATTACATTTAGTCCTGTGGTTAGTGACTATTAATTTACTGGAATAGTCTCCCTCACATGCATCCAGAGGGGAGACCAATTTTGCAATCTAATTGGAATCTACAGCACATAAAGAATCTATGATGGTGGCAGGAGCAGAAAAGCTCCAGCGGGCTTATCTCAAATGGTCAGAATGACTGATTTCTTCACAGACTCCACAGTCATTCAAAAAGATTCACTGCCCAAGGCTGTTCAATGCTGTGATGGAGGCAATGATAAAGCAAATGTCTTAGGCTGTTAAGCCTTATAAAAGTAGAGTACTACCCATAGCTGAGAGTCTCATGACAAATGCTGGGAGCCAGGGAACCACCTGTCACGGAGATGGTAGAAGAAACTCCTTTTGGATTCATGCAGATTGGACTAAAGTCCTTCCAGCTAGGAGACACTATGAGTCCAATGAGGAGGCCATTTGTATACAAGAACTGCTGTTTTCCCAGTGGTATGATAATCTTAAATTCAAAGACATTTTTGTTAATATAACTGTTTAAACTGCTTCACATAACCACAATTGAGGCCAAAATGGGCCGAAGGAATAATTAAAACAAACAGCTCAATAATGACTTTTTAAATGTTCAAAGAAAGAAGAAACTAACTGGTTAGGCTGCTGGATGATAAGGTTACAATGCCTCCTTTGGGAGATGAAAATTATGTCTTCCCCACCTGACCCCATCTCCCAACAGTGAAGTGGATAATTTCTGAAGAATACAATGACCCTTTATGCTGGGCTTCTCTTGTCTGCTAGGGATGCCATCTGTCTCCCACACTATATAAACAATCCCTGCAGGAATCTTCTGATGCCCAAACAGATTAGCAAACTCCAGATTTTCACACCATTAATAATATCCCTATCCATATTAGGCTCCTTGCTTTAATAACTCCAAAGATAAGCCTAATAACTGATCCTTTTTGTTTACAAGTAATGTGAGTGTCATTTTAAAGAAAACCTCTCAGAACACACAGCCATCTGTTGGAGGGGGAGCGAGTGGAGCTCTCTCTAGGTAACAGAAGAAATGAGCCCTTGAGGGAACAGGAGAAATAGTAAAATGAAAATTATACTTATGAGACAAATGAAAGCATGAAATTTCACAGGTCTAATAGAAGACTCTAATAATTACATTAAAATCTTTTTCTTCCAAATGACAAACTAGAAAAGTATTCAAAAAAAGACAAGTTTCACACTTAGACAAAGGCATACGTACAATGAGAATTCAGAGTTTGCTTGACTCTAGGACGGTGAAAGCAGAAACCGTACTGGGAAGGCTAAAGGCCCCCGGGGAAGTTTGCCTACTGTTCACCTCTACCTACGAGGACTGCTGATGCTTGCCTTCTCCAAGTTTAATATCGATTGATCCCCTGTGATCAATCTGTGAGCTTGATCTGTGAGCTCTCTGTATTGTCTCCAAAGACTTCCAACTCTAAAAGAAATAAATGTACCTGTAAAGATATTCCTAAATTAATAATAATAATCAAGGAAAAACACCTGAGCTCTGCTAATAGCGGAAAACACAAGGCATGGAAGAGCCAGACCTCTGCAGTTGCACGTCCTCGGAAACGTCTACGTCTAAATCTGCAGCCCCAGCTTCCTCCAGGCCCCAAGCCCCCACAGAGGATGTTCACAACACGTTCCGAACCAAAAAGGAAATGAAGCCTCCGCTCCCTCAAGTGACGCTCAGATGGACCCAAAAGTCTCAGCTCCCCGGGAGAAACAAACCTTGAAACACGTCCCAGTGCCTCTCACCCGCGTCTCTGGGCAGCGGAAGCCGAAATGTCAAATGAATGACCGCGCCGGACCGAGAGGGAGGAAAACAAAGCCACCTCCCGCTGTCCGGTACCTGCGGCGCGAGGGCCGGGCCAGGGCCGCGCACTCACCTGGGTCTCGGCGCCCACTGCCGCCGACTGCGGGTGGGGACGGGGCCGCCAGGCAGCAGGGCGCCCCCACAGTCGCCCGGACCCGCGGCCCCGGCGCCCTCCGGCCGGCCGAGCACGCCGCGGGGAAAGCAGACGACCAGGAGCGCCGCCGCGCGTAGCATGCAGCTCCCAACTGCGGTGGCCGCTGCCACGGGGCCGAGGGACCCTACGCGGCCGTCTCCGACCCGGCGACTCCGAGGCAGCGACGAGAGACGCAGCGCGGAGCCGACCGCGCCCAGCGCAGCGCTCAGCGGATCTTCCCGCCGCCTTCCGCAGCGGGCCGGGTCTCGGCTCGCCTTTGTGCTGGCATCCTCCTTCGCTCCCGACGACACCCGGAGCTTCCCGGGCGGCTCCGCGCCGCCGCCCAGCCCCGGGTTACGCCGCGCCCCCCGCGCGGCCCGCCGATACTGTCGAGTCAGCGGCGGCGGCGGCGGCGGCGGCGGCGGCGGCGGCGGGGACGCGCGAAGCCATATCTCCCGCCCGCGCTCGGGAAGGCGCCAGGGGTCTGGGCGTCCGGAGCGGGTTTACGGGCGAGCTCGCCGGCCCAGGCGCGGCGCGTCCCCGAGCGGCCCCGCAGCGCCTTGCTCCCCGCCGCTCGCTCTCCAGGCGTCGCCCGCGAGCCGCGCGCCGGCCCGCCCGCGTCGCCCTCTCTCGCCGCTCCCCGCGGGCTCGCCCGGCCTCCCTCGCGCTGCCACCTTCCTCGGGCCCAGCGTGCCCGGTGCCCGCCCTTGCCCTCGGGGGGCGAAGGGTGCGGGCCGCTCACCTCCCGCGGCGTCGGCGCCCCTCCCGCTGGACACCCGGGCGGCATCTGCCCACACCTCCCTGCGGGTCGCTGGGCTGGGGGCTTCCTGCACGTCAGGAACCAGAGTGGGGGAGGCGAGACGGGTGAGGGGAGAGGACGGGAGGGACTGCCAGACCTTGGCCAGTTGGACCTTCCCAGGGAAGGTGTGGGAGAGCGGGGCAGATGCAGCTGGGCGAAGGACGAATGCGGAGGCTGCGGCGGAGACCGTGCTGCTCTCCTTCTGCGACGCCGAAGGACGTGAGGGTTCCGAGAGGCGCCGCGGAGGAAGAAGACCCTCTGAGGTCAAGCAGGCTGGACTCTTCCTAAATCCCTCCGCAAGTTTGAATGGAGGCGTGTCATGCCTCGGTTTCCCCAACTGCAAGGGCAAGACGGTAATACTCAGGTCACCTACACGGGGCGTGGTCACGATTAAAAATGGATTATTGAAAGCCCTCCCAGCTACTTTGCCTAAAGAGGGCACTCAAATTAAAAATTACCGTATTAATACTTTCAGCTTTCTGTTTACTTCTTTTGTAGCATCTTCATTGACTCAGTCCCACTTAGGAGAAAGAGTAAAAACGCTGACATATAAAACGATTACCCCCTATGCGTGATATCTATCTGGATAAGGGAAAGATTTACTCGATTTTACAGTTTAACTACAACCATAGGAAAGAAGTCCCAAAACATTTTTTCCACAAATAATGGATATCCTTATTTATGGTGTTTTGAGGATGTACTTTTAGTATTATCCATTTCTCTGATAACAGCTATTCATTTTTCCTTTGGGAACTACCCCTCCCCACTTGCCCACGAGTCTTTGTGGTTCCAGGATACTGACACCTCCCACCCTCACTCCCCAGAACTGGCCAGTCTTCATATTCCAGACCACAGTGATTGGTTCTGGGATGGACATATTGGTCCAGGAACTCAATCTGGGGCTTTTGCTGAATCAGTTCAGAAAAAGAAGCCCTTCAAACTAGAATAACTTATTTGGAAGGATATAAGCCAGTGATAAGTACCACCAATGCCTGTAAATGAAGTCAAGTCAACTTCAAGAGAAGGCAAAGTGTGGGAGAGGGGATGATATCTTTGGAGACTTAGGAGGCAAATGTATCTGAAGTGAACTCTACCCCCAAGGCAAAAATCCCCCTCCTTTCCTCAAGGCAGTTTCAGTTGTGTTCTGTCACATGTCACAAAAAGCCCTGACTCATTATTCCTCTGGATCTTTCCATCCCAGGCATCATTGCTAGGCTACACTAATGAATTGATGAACAAACCCCCCACACACACACACACAAAGGAAAAAAATGGTCCTATTCTTGTACTTGCTGGAAGAGTAGGGATCCCGAAAGATCCCACATGATTTTCTCTTTCTACAACTTGCTCTAGACTCAGCAACCCCACAACTGCAACCCTTAATCGCCTGTGTTGATTAAGCACTGTCTTACAATCTGGCTTTAAACAAAAAAGCATAAAATTAAATAGAGCTAAAATGGATCATTCTTGCTGCCCTTAGGTTCAAATAAACAAAAACAAAACCTTTTTCTCTCACCTTAAAAGCGGTCCCATCTATCTTTAAAACTCTCTATGTATCAGGCATTAAACATGAGGCCGAGGCTTCAAATAAGGTTAATAGCAAAGTCATCTTAAAATCTCAGACTTGCAAAAGTGTGTAAACGTTAGGTTCTTTCATACCACACTCCCCATCCCTGTCACTACCACTCCCCGAACTGGGGCCTCCCCTTCACAGGATCCCTGACTGGTTCTCATTTAGCCTCTTCCTGAGCTATTCCTGTGAAGAAAACTCAGTATTTCATTAGCTAGTCAATTCTACATTTAAACTGGCCTAACATTAGATAGCGATTCCTTACATTGAGTTGAAATACTTCTTTCACCTCACAGGACTACAAGGACTAAAGACAGACTTGGGAACCCCTTGAATTTTCTCTTCCAAGATCTTTGCATGGCCCTTAGCTGTTTATCATAAGGCAGAGAGTCCTGACCCTTCGTCATCCTCCATTACCTCCTTTCTATGAACGTGCTCACCTTTGAGCACTCCTCCTGAAGCATTCAAAGCTAAACCCAAAGGCAGATTCCAGGAAACTTAAAATTCAAGCCTCTTCCAGCACCACAAGAAGGGTCCTAGAAGTATATTCATGTGGTATTATGTTTCTGTAAAAGTTTTGGAAGTAAAATATTTTCATCTTAAAAGATTGCTGTCTCTGTGTACTCTAACTTCGCTTCAGTCATAATTTTCCTTGTGTCCAGAAGCACTGAAGTGATTGCTGGCATTTTGGGGATCTGGCTAAGGGGAAGCTGAGTTAGTTAAATGGAAAAAAATTATGTGGTTCATGGGCATTACAGCCCATTGGAACAGTAGCATCTATTCTGACTGCTTGAAGGCCTACCGTCACCTGGGTCACTTGGTATTGTGACACGAAGGTGGATGGCCAGAGGCCCATCAGCAAATGAATGCTTTGGGACCCAGCACAGAAGCATGGGGTAATGTTTGAAATGTATGGATCCAGAACTAGAACTGGAAAATCCTCCCACATCTTATTCTGTATATGTAAAAGAAATTTGGTACAGATTTTCCCAAATTTGACCACTATCTTAAAAAATGTATGTAACTTTCGCAATAATGAGTTGTAGACTGGAAAGAAACTCTTCTAAACTACCAATAATAAAAACAAATTTCAATCAACTCCACTAGTACAAAGACTGAACTATCTATTAACTCTATGGAACAAAATGTAACAAAATCATTTTCATATGAAGAAGAAATCAAAGAGTATGCAGTCAAAAGATGTCGGAAAATGTATTGTTAAAGGTATACTAGGCAGTTAATTAATTTAAAACATCAAGATATTTTTCTGAATTTGGTGATGTCTGGTTCTTGTGAATTTTTAAATTTGTAATTGGTTGTGACTTTTATTCTAAATAAATACTTTTTGTACCTTCTTTTATACTTGTGGGTTTTTTCTTAAAGAAGCCTCTGTATTGTGTAAAATTCAGACTCCACAAAATGTGGATCTATCCCCTATTGAACCTGATACTCTGAATGTAGTCTAATCAGTGTAGCATTCAGGGAGTGGGAGCTTCCAATGGAAGAAATAACTAAGCACAATAATAGTTGAGACATCCATTACTGTCCTATTTCATCTGTCAACCATCATAGAGAAATGAATGACTAGTTACAACTAGGGAATTTAGGGCATGACTGAAGAATGTCCATTTGAACACACAAAAAAAGAAAATTTCTTAAATGTATTACAACTTTTCTGCCTTTTTTAAGAAAGTATACCACCTAACTGATTCATCATTTTCATAGTGGCTGTAATTTATTTACTATGCTATGATTCAGTGATACCCTTAGGACCTATCTAGGCATAAATGTTTTTGCCGCTACACTAAATGGCCTCAGGCTCCTACAGTTTTCATTGTTGCTGTTGTACTGTAAAAGTAACTTTTTCCTTTGAACCCCATATTTTTCCTATAACATTTTCTTTTCTTGATAATCTTTCTTGTCTCACTTTAAGTTCCTGTTTATGGTCTGGTATGGAATTGATAAACTATATAAACCTTCTCATTAGAACTCTGTTTAAAATGCCTTGTGGGAGGGGGGAGGTTCAGTGAATAATATGCGTGAGCTTTAGTGCATACATTTCATGATATCTGTTGTGGTTGCTTGGAATCCTTTCTTATTTTCTTCCAATTTCTTACTCACTCGTAATGGTAAGAATCCCTGGATTCTCCTTTTCACATATTCTCTAAGTAAATATTTAATAACCGTTAACCATAACCAATAACGATGAGCCAGGCCTTCTTCTAAGTGTTAAGGATACAGAAGTAAAGGGAACAGAAAAAAATTCTCTGCCCTTGTGAAGCTTATATTCTGATAGAATAGGGAAGAAGAGGTCAAATAATAACTTGTGGCAGCAAATGTTAGTGTTTACAATATCCATGTGTTCCTATATGTTTTCCAGTGTCCTTTGCATTTAGGATAGCTGTGTGACTACTTCTGGCAAATAGAATTTAAGCAGCAGTGATGGGTATCACTTCTCACAGTGGAGCTAAAAATCCAATGGGACTTCTTTCCTTCTCTTCACCTTCACTGGATACCACAGAGGCCACCTGTTGAAATGGTGTCATCCCAAGATGGAAGGAGCCTGCATCACTGAGCCATCACTTGGAGGAAAGCTAACTGATATAAGACTGTGATGGGAGCAAGAAATAAAGTGTTAAGCTACTTATTTGTTACAGCAGCCAGCATTAATGATCCTGACTAGGGACTTCCCTGGTGGTACAGTGGTAAAGAATCTGCCTTCCAATGCATGGGACGTGGGTTCGATCCCTGGTCGGGGAGCTAGGTTCCCACATGTGGTGGGGCAGCTAAGCCCACACTCCACAGCTACTGAGCTCACGCTCCTCAACTATTGGAAAACCCGCACACAACATCTAGAGAGAAGCCCATGCACTGCAGGGAAAGCTTCTGCACACGTCAACAAGATCCTGCGTGCTGCAACTAAGACCCGATGCAGCCAAAAATAAATAAATAAATAGATGATCCTGACTACAATGGAAATTAATACCTTGAAATAGGGTATTGCTATAATTAAAACCTAAAATATGTGGCATTTACTTAGGAGTTCAGTAGCAAGTAGCAAAAAACTAACATTGGAAGCTAGAAAGATGGTGATAATAGTATGCAGTGGCAAAACAATGAGTAAAATGTTACCATTACCACATAACTTATCTCGAGCCACTAAGTCAGCAGCAGTAAGATAAGTGATTGGAAAGAATCAATTAGGAAGTGATAGAGACTACTGATTGCATATGGCAAAGTATCACAAAAAGATAGGAGTTGAGGAAAGAACCAGTTTTCAAAAATAAATGAGAGATTACAGAAAGTCTAGATATTTCATTCTTCACAGAGGTGGAAAACCTGACTGGTTTTATATTCCAAACAGTAAAAGATGGGATTTATAAAAGCTTTGACGAAACCCCAGTAAAATTCAGCCCGGGAAAAGATAACATTTAAGGGTGTGGTTAGATAGGTTCAAGGTTACCACTAAGTTGAGGAAGGTTTAGTCTTATATTTACAAAAACACTGGGTATAGTTACTGGCACACGTAACTGACTGGAAGAAAAAGATCAGAAACCTATTTCTTTGTTTTTTTTAATGTTTTTAATGTTATTATGATTTTATTTATTGTTTTTAACACCTGCATTGAAGTATAATTGCTTTACAATGCTGTGTTCGTTTCTGCTTTTTAACAAAGTGAATCAGCTATACATGTACATGTATCCCCGTGTCTCCTCCCTCTTGCGTCTCCCTCCCACTCTCCTTTTCCCACCCCTCCAGGTGGTCACAAACCACAGAGCTGATCTCCCGGTGCCATGCAGCTGCTTCCCACTAGCTAGCTATTTTACAGTTGGTAGTGTATATACGTCCATGCCACTCTCTCACTTCATCCCAGTTTACCCTTCCCGCTCCCCATATCCTCAAGTCCTTTCTCTACATCTGCGTCTTTATTCCTGTCCTGCCCCTAGGTTCTTCAGAGCCATTTTTTTTAGATTCCATACATATGTGTTAGCATATGGTATTTGTTTTTCTCTTTCTGACTTACTTCACTCTTTCTGAGAGAATCTAGGTCCATGCACCTCACTACAAATAACTCAGTTTCGTTCCTTTTTATGGCTGAGTGATATTCCATTGTATATATGTGCCACATCCTCTTTATCCATTCATCTGCAATGGACACTTAGGTTGCATCCATGTCCTGGCTATTGTAAATAGAGCTGCAATGAACATTGCGGTACATGACTCTTTTTGAATTAGGGTTTTCTCAGGGTATATACCCAGTAGTGGGATTGCTGGGTTGTATGGTAGTTCTATTTATAGTTTTCTAAGGAACCTCCATACTGTTCTCCACAGTGGCTGTATCAATTTACATTCCCACCAACAGTGCAAGAGGGTTCCCTTTCCTCCACACCCTCTCCAGCATTTATTGTTTGTAGAATTTTGATGATGGCCATTCTGATTGGTGTGAGGTGATACCTCATTGTAGTTTTGATTTGCATCTCTCTAATGATTAGTGATGTTGAGCATTCTTTCATATGTTTGTTGGCAATCTGTATATCTTCTTTGGAGAAATGTCTATTTAGGCCTTCTGCCCATTTTTGGATTGGGTTGTTTGGTTTTTTTGATATTGAGTTGCATGAGCTGCTTGTAAATTTTGGAGATTAATCCTTTGTCAGTTGCTTCATTTGCAAATGTTTCCTCCCATTCTGAGGGTTGTCTTTTCCTCCTGTTTATGGTTTCCTTTGCTGTGCAAAAGCTTTTAAGTTTCATTAGGTTCCATTTGTTTATTTTTGTTTTTATTTCCATTTCTTTAGGAGGTGGGTCAAAAAGGATCTTGCTCTGATTTATGTCATAGTGTGTGTTCTGCCTATGTTTTCCTCTAAGAGTTTGATAGTGTCTGTCCTTACATTTAGGTCTTTAATCCATTTTGAGTTTATTTTTGTGTATGGTGTTAGGGAGTGTTCTAATTTCATCCTTTTACATGTATCTGTCCCGTATTCCCAGCATGACTTATTGAAGAGGCTGTCTTTTCTCCACTGTATATTCTTGCCTCCCTTATCAAAAATAGGTGACCGTATGTTCGTGGGTTTATCGCTGGGCTTTCTATCCTGTTCCACGAGCTATATTTCTGGTTTTGTGCCAGTACCATTGTGTCTTGATTACTGTAGCTTTGTAGTACAGTCTGAAGTCCGGGAGACTGATTCGTCCAGCTCCGTTTATCTTTCTCAAGATTGCTTTGGTTATTTGGGGTCTTTTGTGTTTACATACAAATTGTGAAATTTTTCGCTTTGGTTCTGTGAAACATGCCATTGGTGATTTGATAGGGATTGCATCAAATCTGTAGATTGCTTTGGGAAGTATAGTCATTTTCACAATATTGATTCTTCCAATCCAACAACATGGGATAGCTCTCCATCTGTTTGTATACTCTTTAATTTCTTTCATCAGTGTCTTATAGTTTTCTGTATACAATTCTTTTGTCTCCTTAGGTAGGTTTCTTCCTCCTAAGTATTTTATTCTTCTTTTTGCAATGGTAAACAGGAGTGTTTCCTTAATTTTTCTTTCAGATTTTTCGTCATTAGTGTATTCAAATGCAAGACATTTCTGTGCATTAATTTTGTATACTGCTACTTTACCAAATTTATTGATTAGCTCTAGTAGTTTTCTGGTAGCATCGTTAGGATTTTCTATATGTTGTAACAATGTCATCTGCAAACGGCGACAACTTCTTCATTTCTGACTTGGTTTCCTTTTATTTCTTTTTCATCTTTGTTTGTTGTGGCTAAAATTTCCAATACTATGTGGAATAATAGGGGTGAGAGTGGACAACCTTGTCTTGTTCCTGATTTTAGAGGAAATTGTTTCAGTTTTTCACCATTGAGAATTATGTTGGCTGTGGGTTTGTTATATGGCCTTTATTATGTTGAGGTAAGTTCCCTCTATGCCTACTTTCTGGAGGGTTTTTATCATAACTGGGTGTTGAATTTTGTCAAAAGCTTTTTCTGCATCTCTTGAGATGATCATATGGTTTTACTCTCTCAGTTTGTTAATATGCTGTATCACATTGATTGATTTGTGTATATTGAAGAATTCTTGCATTCCTGGGATAAATCCCACTTGCTCATGGTGTATGATCCTTTTAATGTGCTGTTGGATTCCGTTTGTTAGTATTTTTTTTTTTTTTTTTTTTTTTTTTTTTGCGGTATGCGGGCCTCTCACTGCTGTGGCCTCCCCCGTTGCGGAGCACAGGCTCCGGACGCGCAGGCTCCGGACGCGCAGGCTCAGCGGCCATGGCTCACGGGCCCAGCCGCTCCGCGGCACATGGGATCCTCCCAGACCGGGGCACGAACCCGTATCCCCTGCATCGGCAGGCGGACTCTCAACCACTTGCGCCACCAGGGAGGCCCCGTTTGTTAGTATTTTGTTGAGGATTTTTGCATCTATGTTCATCAGTGATATTGACCTGTAGTTTTCTTTCTTTGTGACATCTTCGGTTTTGGTATCAGGGTGATGGTGGCCTCGTAGAATGAGTTTGGGAGTGTTCCTCCCTCTGCTGTATTTTGGAAGAGTTTGAGAAGGATAGGTGTTAGCTCTTCTCTAAATGTTGTAGAATTCGCCTGTGAAGCCATCTAGTCCTGGGCTTTTGTTTGTTGGAAGATTTTTAATCACAGTCTCAATTTCAGTGCTTCTGATTGGTCTGTTTATATTTTCTATTCTTCCTGCTTCAGTCTCAGAAGGTTGTGGTTTTCTAAGAATTTGTCCATTTCTTCCAGGTTTTCCATTTTATTGGCATATAGTTGCTTGTAGTAATCTCTCATGATCCTTTGTATTGCTGCAGTATCAGATGTTACTTCTCCCTTTTCACTTCTAATTCTCTTCATTTGAGTCTTCTCCCTTTTTTTCTTGATGAGTCTGGCTAATGGTTTATCAATTTTGTTGATCTTCTCAAAGAACCAACTTTCAGTTTTACTGATCTTTGCTATTGTTTCCTTCATTTCTTTTTCATTTATTTCTGATCTGATCTTTATGATTTCTTTCCTTCTGCTAACTTTGGGGTTATTTTGTTCTTCCTTCTCTACTTACTTTAGTTGTAATGTTAGGTTGTTTATTTGAGATGTTTCTTGTTTCTTGAGGTAGGATTGTATTGCTATAAACTTCACTCTTAGGACTGCTTTTGCTGCATTCCATAGATTTTGTGTTGTCGTTTTTTTGTCATTTGTTTCTAGGTTTTTTTTTAATTTCCTCTTTGATTTCTTCAGTGATCTCTTGGTTATTTAGTTGTGTATTGTTTAGCCTCCATGTATTTGTATTTCTTACAGAATTTTTCCTGTAATTGATATCTAGTCTTATAGCGTTGTGATCAGAAAAGATACTTGATACAATTTCAGTTTTCTTCAATTTACCAAGGCTTGATTTGTGACCCATGATATGATCTATTCTGAGAATGTTCCATAAACACTTGAGAAGAAACTGTATTCTGTTGGTTTTGGATGGAATGTCCTATAAATATCAGTTAAGTCCACCTTGTTTAATGTATCATTTGAGGCTGTGTTTCCTTATTTATTTTCATTTTGAATGATCTGTCCATTGGTGAAAGTGGGGTGTTAAAGTCCCCTACTGTGACTGTGTTGCTGTCAATTTCCCCTTTTATGGCTGTTAGCATTTGCCTTATGTATTGAGGTGCTCCTATGTTGGGTGCATAAATATTTACAGTTGTTATATCTTCTCTTGGATTGATCCCTTGATCATTATGTAGTGTCTTTCTTTGTCTCTTGTAATGGTCTTGATTTTAAAGTCTATTTTGTCTGATATGAGACTCCAGCTTTCTTTTGATTTTCATTTACATGGAATAGCTTTTCCCATACCCTAACTTTCAGTCTGTATGTGTCCCTAGGTCTGAAGTGGGTCTCTTGTAGACAGCATATATATGGGTCTTGTTTTTGTATTCATTCAGCCAGTCTATGTCTTTTGGTTGGAGCATTTAATCCATTTACACTTAAGGTAATTATCAATATGTATGTTCCTATTACCATTTTCTTATTGTTTTGGTTTTGTTATTGTAGGTCTTTTCCTTCTCTTGTGTTTCCTGTCTAGAAAAATTCCTTTAGCATTTGTTGCAAATCTGGTTTGGTGGTGCTGAATTCTCTTAGCTTTTGCTTGTCTGTAAAGGTTTTAATTTCTCTTTCAAATCTGAATGAGATCCTTGCTGGGTAGAGTAATCTTGGTTGTAGGTTTTTCTCTTTCATCATTTGAAACATGTCCTGCTGCTCCCTTCTGGCTTGCAGAGTTTCTGCTGAAAGATCAGCTGTTAACCTTATGGGGATTTCCCTTGTTTTTTTTTTTTTTTTTGCGGTAAATGGGCCTCTCACCATTGGGGCCTCTCCCGCCGCAGAGCACAGCCTCCGGATGCACAGGCTCAGCGGCCATGGCTCATGGGCCAAGCTGCTCCGCGGCATGTGGGATCTTCCTGGACCGGGGCACAAACCCACGTCCCCTGCATCGGCAGGCGGACTCTCAACCACTGTGCCACCACTGAAGCCCTTCCCTTGTATTTTATTTGTTGTTTTTCCTTGCTGCTTTTAATATTTTTCTTTGTATTTAGTTTTTGATAGTTTGATTAATATGTGTCCTCTTGTGTTTCTTCTTGGATTTATCCTGTATGGTTTTCTCTGTGTTTCTTGGACTTGATTGACTATTTCCTTTCCCATATTAGGGAAGTTTTCAACTATTATCACTTCAAATATTTTCTCAGTTCCTTTCTTTTCTGCTTTTTCTTCTGGAACCCCTATAATTTGAATGTTGGTGTGTTTAATGCTGTCCCAGAGGTCTCTAATACTGCCCTCAATTCTTTTCATTCTTTTTTCTTTATTCTTCTCTGCAGTAGTTACTTCCACTATTTTATCTTCCAGGTCACTTATCCATTATTCTGACTCAGTTATTCTCCTATTGATTCCTTGTAGTGAATATTAATTTCATTTATTGTGTTGTTCATCATTGTTTGTTTCTCTTTAGTCCTTCTAGGTCGTTGTTAAACATTTCTTGTATTTTCTTCATTCTATTTCCAACATTTTGGATCATCTTTACTATGACTGTTCTGAATTCTTTTTCAGATAGACTGCTTATTACCTCTTCAATTGTTTGGTCTGGTGGGTTTTTACCTTACTCCTTCATCTGCTGTGTGTTTCTCTGTCTTCTCATTTTGTTTCACTTTCTGTGTTTGGGTCTTCTTTTCCAGTGCTGCAGGTTTGTAGTTCCCATCGTTTTTGGTGTCTGCCCCCAGTGGCTTAGGTTGCTTCAGTGTGTTGTGTAGGCTGGTGGAGGAGACTCATGCCTGTGTTCTGCTGAATGAGGCTGGATCTTGTCTTTCTGGTGGGCAGGAGTACGTCCAGTGTTGTGTTTTGGTGTTGTCTGTGACCTTATTACGATTTTAGGCACCCTCTCTGTTAATGGGTGGGGTTGTGTTCCTGTCTTGCTAGTTGTTTGGCATAGGGTGTCCAGCACTGTAGCTTGCTGGTCATTGAGTGGTGCTGGGTCTTAGCTTTGAGATGGAGGTCTCTGGGAGAGCTTTTGCCATTTGATATTACATGGAGCCAGGAGGTTTCTGGTGGACCAGTGTCCTGAACTTAGCTCTCTCACCTCAGAGGCACAGGCCTGACACCCAGCTGGAGCACGAAGACCCTGTCAGTCACATGGCTCAGAAGAAAAGGGAGGGAGGGATGGAGGAAGGAAAGAAGGAAGAAAGAAGAAAGTTATTAAAATAAATATTTTTTAATTATTAAAAATTAAAAAGTAATAAAAAAGAAAAAAATGAAAGGAAGAAAGAAAGAAGAGAGTAACCAAACCAAAAAACAAATCCACCAATGATAACAAGCCATAAAAACTATACTAAAAAAACCCCCAAAACGGACATACAGAACCCTAGGACAAATGGTAAAAGCAAAGCTATACAGACAAAATCACACAAAGAATTATACACATATACACTCACAAAAAGAAAAAAAGGAAATAAAATATAATTTTTTTTAAAAAGGAAGAGAGCAACCAAATCAATAAACAAATCTACCAATGATAATGAACTCTAAATACTAAACTATGATAAACATAAAACCAGAAACAAATTAGATGCAGAAAGCAAACCTCAAGTCGACAGTTGCTCCCAAAGTCCACTGCCTCAATTTTGGGATGATTTGTTGTCTAGTCAGGTATTCCACAGTTGCAGGGTACATCAAGTTGATTCTGGAGATTAAATCCGCTGTTCCTGAGGCTGCTGGGAGAGATTTCCCTTTCTCTTCTTTATTCGCACAGCTCCTGGGGTTCAGCTTTGGATTTGGCCCTGCCTCTGCATGTAGGTCACCTGAGGGCATCTGTTCTTTGCTCAGACAGGATGGAGTTAAAGTAGCAGCTAATTAAGGGGCTTTGGCCCACTCAGACCATGGGGAGGGTGAGCCTGCAGTGGCAGAGGCCGGCATAACATTGCAACAGCCTGAGGTGTGCTGTGTATTCTCCAGGGAAGTTGTCCCTGGATCACGGGACCCTGGCAGTGGCGGGCTGCACAATCTCCCAGGAGGGGAAGTGTGGATAGTGACCTGTGCTTGCACACAGGATTCTTGGTGGCTGCAGCAGCAGCCTTAGTGTTTCATGCGTGTCTCTGGTGTCTGTGCTGATTGTCGTGGCTCGTGCCCATCTCTTGAGCTCATTTAGGCGGTTCAAGAATCCCCTCTCCTAGCCCACCCCAAAACAATGGTCTCTTGCCTCTTAGGCATGTCCAGACTTTTTCCTGGACTCCCTCCTGGCTAGCTGTGGTGCACTAGCCCCCTTCAGTCTGTGTTCACGCAGCCAGCCCCAGTCCTCTCCCTGTGATCTGACCTCTGAAGCCAGAGCCTCAGCTCCCAGACCCCACCCGCCATGGCAGGTGAGCAGAAAAGCCTCTTGGGCTGGTGAGTGCGGGTCGGCTCGGAGCCTCTGTGCATGAATCTCTCCGCTTTGCCCTCTGCACCCCTGTTGCTGCGCTTTCCTCCATGGCTCCAAAGCTTCCCCCCGCCGCTCACCCCTGTCTCCACCTGTGAAGGGGATTCCTAGTGTGTGGAAACTTTTCCTCCTCCACAGTTCCCTCCCACTGGTGCAGGTCCCATCCCTATTCTTTTGTCTCTGTTTATTCTTTTGTCTTTTGCCCTACCCAGGTACGTGGGGAATTTCTTGCCTTTTGGGAGGTCTGAGGTCTTCTGCCAGCGTTCAGTAGGTGTTCTGTAGGAGTTGTTCCACACGTAGATGAATTTCTGATGTATTTGTGGGGAGGATGGTGATCTCCATGTCTTACTTCTCTGCCATCTTGAAGGTCGAGACAGAAAACTATTTATTTGGGAAGAAATTATATTACCAGAGAAATTATTAGCCCACCCAGACTAAAAAGTTATTTATCAGTTTAAGTTTCAGAGCAATTTTCCATGTGAGGAAGCAGGTTTTGAATGCTATACACACCCCACCAAGGAGATCCCTCAAAGGATCTCAAGGAGAGTAATGGGAAAGAACCTCACAGAGGAGAAAAAGGAAAGGATGGAGGTAGAGGGAACAATGTACAATGTTCTGCCCTGAGGGCAGAACCAGAATTTAATCATGAAACTTCCCAAACTGCCAGGGCAGGTGGGGATATATCACAGTGCCTACTCACAGGGTTTCAGAATTACTCTGGACAACAGACTGCTGTGTGTTTTCCATTCTTTTTTTTCCAAATGTGAGTATCTATTGTGGGTGTCCATTATCTATTGGATCTCAGAGGAGGCAGATCTCTTGTCCTTTTGACCATGGGTTGCTATATACCCTAAGTTGCTATACCAGGAGTCACCACATCTGGACTTGATGGAGAGAACTGCACATCACCCAAAGATCTAGGGGAAATGACTGTATTTTCTTCCTTAGTGAAAAAATGAATGTTTTTTTAAAATATAGGAATGTATTGGTTTTTTATTGTTGCATAACAAATTACCACAACCTTAGTGACTTAACACAGCACACAGTTATTACCTGACAGTTTCTGTGGGTTGAAAATCTGAGCAAAGCTTAATTGGGATGTCTGCTCATGGTCTCACAAGGTGTCTGCTGGGTTACATTCTCATCTGAAGGCTTGACTGTGCAAAAATCTACCCACTCAATGTGTTGGCAAAATTCATTTCCTTATGGCTCTAGAACTAATGGCATCTTGTTCCTTCAAAGCTAGCAGGAGAATCTACCTTTCCAGTCTTCTAAGACAGAGTCTTATACAGTATACCTTAATCAATTGAGTAACATTCTATCATTTTTGCCATATTCTATTGGTTAGAAGCAAGTCACAGATCTCATCCACACTCAAGGAAAGATATTTTACAAGGGGACTTAGCTCATTGTCTGCCACAGGGAAAAGGGGAACAAATAGATATTTGGTGACCAGAAGGCAAATATATTGGTTTTTACCAATCACTATGTGCTTCTATATTTTCCAGGCTGCCTTATGATTAAGTGGCCATGTGACTAGTTCTAGCCAATGAAATGTGAGCAGAACTAACGTTGGTCATTTCTAGACTGAGATGATTAATTATACAATGTACCTTCCTTATCACCTTTTCTCCCTTCCCTAGACCATGAAGGCTACATGTTGAAAGATGGCAGCATTACAACATAAAAGAAGTCTGGCTTTCGGAGCAGTGCTTAGAGACAAGCCACCCAGGAGAATAGCACCTATGCCCAGACCAGGACAGGAGTAAGAAATAAACACTTCTCATGTTAAGGCACTCATATTTGGGACTTATTTGTATGGAAGGTTGGAAGGGGGTGGAATATTATATAGGGGAGGAAGACAGCCTCCCTGAAAAAATGACTTAAATAAGGATCTGATAGCAGTAAAGTCTCAGCCACTCAGGCATTTCGGGGAAGAACTTTCCAGGAAGAAGGAACAGTAAGTATAGAGGTGCTGAAATGGGAGCTGGATAAATAGTATCTTACTGTGTCAGAAGCTATGTTGTTAATCAAATTGTTTTTAAGATATTTTACAGTAGTGTTTCCCAATCCCAAAATTATTTTGTTTAATATATTACTTTTATGAGCTTCATTCATAGAATTAAGTGTTTCAGGGACTAATATAAAATGTGAGTAAATTTGTGATTCCATTGCAAAGATATTATTATCATTAATACTTCTATATTTCTTTATTTTGTCCTTGATTTGATCTTTTCTTCTTGGTAACAAAAATCTTGTTTTAGATTTAAGAAAGAAATCCTACCTGGTAAAATTTGTCTGATAAGTTTAAAGAGTCTCTTTAGATTAATTCTGTCTTTTTAACTTAAAAAAGCTCAGTTTCCCAGATTCTTCCCCCCACATCCAGGATAGTGCCCGTGAAAAGAGGTGGCAGTGGAGGCTTATGTGATCATGTGTCAGCAGCTGGGGAGCTGGATCCATGGCATCCTCTGGATCTATGCTGGCCTCTCATGGGGAACGGCCATCTGGACTGCCTGGGTTGTGGAAAGCCAACTGGTCCCACCTCTGGCTATTCAGCTGATGGAGTCTGCTGAAGCCTGTGGCTAATGTGACTCATCATCCGATCTCTCAGGTTCTGGTAGGCCCAGCATTGCTCTCTGGCTGATTAGGCCTCCTCCCAGTTGCAGCTGCTGCTATAGACACTTCTAAATATCTGTCATATGTGCTATCTACTCCATGGCCTAGGCTATGCCTCCCTTGGGCTCTACCATGGTATCACCTCATCTTTCATCACTGCTGGCCCTACGACACTCACTCTATTCTCAGTGCAGCTGCTTTCATGTTTCTCATCACCATGTGGTTAGTTCTGAGGCCTATCCACAACAAGGAAACTGAGGTAGACTCAGTAAGGTAAAACTCAGGGTTTCCCTCTGTCCAACTACACTGTACCCCTGCACTTACTTTTTTTTTTTTTTGCCATACGTGGGCCTCTCACTGTTGTGGCCTCTCCCATTGCAGAGCACAGGCTCCGGATGCACAGGCTCAGCAGCCATGGCTCACGGGCCCAGCCACTCCACGGCATGTAGGATCTTCCTGAACCAGGGCACGAACCCGTGTCCCCTGCATCGGCGGGCGGACTCTCAACCACTGCACCACCAGGGAAGCCCCCCCTGAACTTACCTTGATGAAGCTGCCCTCAGGTGGGTGCCAGAGCAACCTGTGAGGCAATCTTCTTACTAAACCTTAAATATAAATTGAAGAAGATTCTGGGAAGATAGTGGAGTAGGAAGCACCAGGAATCTGTCTCCCCACCTAGACAATGATTGCACTATCAGAATCTGTCTGATGTAACTATTTTAGAGCACTGGAGTCTGTTGAAGGCTTGAAACTTCCAGGGGAGACTTGGATGGCAAATTGTGGTTAATTTTTGCCAATTTTAGCTCTCAGCACAGTAGCAGCTACCCAACTCCCACAGCCAGCCATGTGTCTGGCAGCTATATACATGTTCTTAGAGCAGCTTGTACACAGCTTACAGGAAACAGGGTGGTCAAAAAAGACTATATCCTCCAAATATCAGGTATCTGTACTCTGAGCACTGATTGCTGCCTCTGATCACAGAGGTGCAGACAAAGAGGTGGGTAGCCATTGTTGCTGTACCTACTCTCTCATTTACGCAAGTCCATCCCCATCCAGCTGGAGTGATTTCCAGGGGATTTAAAGAGCTGGTACCGTTTTCCCCCTTCATTTTTCATTTTTTTTCCCTTTCTGGAGGCAGACATTAAAGACTAGGGCATTCAAACACTACTGCCTTTATCAAGAAAATTAGAAGCTGACTGTGTATTCCCAGGGAAAGGCTCAAAAAAGACCTGCAAAGACCTTAAGTTACATCTCTGTCTGATCCTTGGCACAGAGACAGCCTGCAACAATATAAATATAAATATAAATATAAATATAAATATAAATATAAATACAACAAACCCTGGAAAGGGAGAGAATCTGATTTCTAGAGTTACCACGTTATTAGATTCAAATGTTCAAGGTTAAACTAAAAATCACAAGGCATACAAAGAAACAGGAATGCATAGCCCACTCAAAAGAAAAAATAAATCAACAGAAACCGTTCCTTTAAAAGATCTAATGGCAAGTATACTAGACAAAGTTTTCAAAACAACTGTCTTAAAGATGCTCAGAGAACTAAAGGAAGATGTAGAGAAAGTCAAGAAAATGATTTATGAACAAAATGGAAATATCAATATCAATAAAGAGATAGAAAACCTGGGGAAAAAAGAAATCCTGGAGCTGAAAAGTACAATAGCTAAAATGAAAAATTGGCTAGAGGGATTCAAAGGCAGATTGGAGCAGGCAGAAGAAAGAATTAGCAAACTTGGAAATATGACAGTGAAAATTATTGAGTCTGAGGAATAGAAAGAGAAAAGATTGAAGAAACATAAACAGAGCCTAAGGAATCAGTAGGATACCA
Source organism: Mesoplodon densirostris (assembly GCF_025265405.1). NCBI lineage: Eukaryota > Metazoa > Chordata > Mammalia > Artiodactyla > Ziphiidae > Mesoplodon > Mesoplodon densirostris. The sequence goes on from NC_082668.1 coordinate 53,981,933, forward strand.
TCAAACAAACCAACATATGCATCATGGGAGTCCCAGAAGAAGAAGAGGGAGAAAAGGGGGCAGAGAAAATATCTGAAGAAAGAATGGCTGAAAACTCCCAAGTAAGATGAAATACATGAATATAAATGTCCAAGAAGCCCAACAAAGTCCAAGCAAGATCAACTCAAAAAGAGACCTACACCAAGATACATTATAATCAAACTATCAAAAATCAAAGAGAAAATCTTGAAAGCAGCAAGAGAGAGAAGCAAAGCATCACATATCAGCTATTCTCAGATTAATCCTAAGACTATCAGCAGATTCCTCACCAGAAATTTTGGAGACCAGTAGAGAGTGGGCTAATATATTCAAGATTCTAAAAGAAAAAAAAAACCCGCCAGCTAAGAATTCTATATCCAGCAAAACTGTCCTTCAAAAGTGAGGGAGAAATTAAGACATTCTCAGATAAACAAAAGTTGAGGGAGTCGGTGACCACTAGACCTGTCCTGCAAGTGAAATGAAAGGACACTCAACAGTAACTTGAAGACATACGGATAAATAAGATCTCAATAAAGGTAAATACATGAGTAATTATAAAAGCTAGTATTATTGTAACAATTGTTTGACACTGCACTTTTTGTTTTCTACTTGATTTAAGAGACTAATACAGTTAAAGAAAAAAATTAATGAAACAGCTAGTATTACTGTAACTTTGTTTTCTATATAATTTAAGAGACTAATGCATTTAAAAGAATTATCAGTTTATGTTTTGGAGCATACAGTGCATAAAGATGTAATTCTATGACATTATCAGCCTAATGTGGTGGGACTAGAACTGTAAAGCAGAGTTTTTATTATGTTATTAAAGTTTTAAATTTTTGTGCATCAAAATACCCTATGAAGAGCGTAAAAAGGCAACACACAGAATGGGAGAAAATATTTGCAAGTCATATCTATGGTAAGGGACCAATATCCAGAATATAGACAGAACTCCTAAAAATCAACAACAACAACAACAGAAAAAAAAACCCTAATTCACAAATGGGCAAAGGACTTGAATAGACATTTCTCCATAGAAGATATTTGAATGGCCAATCAGCACATGAAAACATGATCAACATCACTAAACATTAGGGAGATGCAAATAAAAACTATAATGAGATACCTCACACCCATTAGGATGGTGACTATTTAAAAAAACAGAAAACAACAATTGTTGATGAGGATGTGGAGATATTGGAACCCCTGTGCTCTGTTGGTGGGAATCTAAAATGATACAGCCACTGTGGAACAGTATGGTGGTTCCACAAAAAGTTAAAAATAGAATTCCCATATGATCCAGTAATTCCACTTTTGAATATATACCCCAAAGAATTAAAAGTTGTGTCTCAAAACATGTGCTATATACATACAATGAAATATTATTCAGCCTTAAAAGGGAAGGAAATTCTACAATATGCTACAACATGGATGAACCTAGAGGACATTATGCTAAGTGAAATAAGCTAGTCACAAAAAGGCAAATATTATATGATTTCACTTACATGAGGTACTTAGAGTAGTCAAAATCATAAAGACAGAAAGGAGAATGGTGGTTGCCAGGGGCTGGAGGGAGAGGAGAATGAGGAGTTATTGTTTAATGAGTATAGAATTTCAGTTTACAGGGTGAAAAGAATTATAGGGACGGGTGTTGGTGATGGTGGTACAACAATGTGAATGTATTTAATACATAAAATGGTTAAGATGGTAAATTTTATGCTATGTGTCTTTTACCCCAATAAAATAAATACACAAATAAATGAAAAAATAAAAGAAATCAAAGCAAGAGTCCCTGCCCTAACATATTCACCCCCTTGAGGCCAGAGCCTAAAGAAGGCATAGAGTTTGAGAGACACATCTGGGTTGCTCTTATCTCTGTCTGCCTTCTTTTCTATGACCTGCTGGCACTGGAAGAGACAATTTTCTTTTACTTCTCCTTCCTTGTTTCTTACTTTCTTATTGTTTTCATCTTTTCAGCATCTTCCTTAATACCACAATTCCTTATAGCATTTTTAATAATAGTCATATAGGAAGAGCCCCAATTTGCTTTCTGAATGAATATATCTTCACAATTTCTTGAGATTAGAGGCCAAAATGAACTTAATGATACAGAAAGAGATCTATCTCCCACAAGGATATTCTGATTATGTTAGAAATGTGATGAATGCTTTAAAAATCCAAAATGTATACTATAGTTGGCATATTTCTCTGGTTGACGAACAAATATTTATCTCGGATAAACCCAGCATTTCCACTGGGCTCAAAATTCCAACCCAAAACATGATTCTGTTGGGATAGAAGACTATGAGTGATGCTGTAGCTTTTGGCCAAAGAAAATACATCTTTCCCAGAAGCTGTAACATTATTGAAACTTGTGCCAAGGAGTTTATATTGTGATTTAGTTCAAGGTCATGCAGAGGTAGCAGGTGATGCATCATTTAATCAAAGAAGACTTAAAGTGGAACAGAAACATAGAAAATACATTGTGAAATTAAAATCAAGGGTGAGGTCCTAGAAACATAATATAAATTTTATAAAAAGTTTGATTATAGTGTCATTTTTTAGTGTTATTCTTTCCTCATGTCCTGGAGTCAGTGATATACCACATACAGCTTATCCATTTATACTGGTTTTCTTTGTATGCCAAGCCACGTCCTCTAGAGACCCATGCTCCACCCTTTTCCACCCTGCTTTGTGTCCTGGAAGACTGACCCATACAGACTGCACAACAGGCTCCCTTGCTCCCTGGCATTGGAGGAGATTGGATGGTAGGACAACAGAGGGGTTGGAGTGTTTTCTCCCAAGCTCCCTCCTGGACTTGGTGATGCAGTTCCAGAGTCCCCCATTAGGCAGTTCCCTTTCTACTCCTTCAGCCCTCACTGGACTATGGGACATCGTTGTCCTTTCTGCCTATGGATAAGAGCAGCTTCCCCCTGTGGCTGGTCCCTAGCTACCTCAACATTCCTGCTAGGTTACTTAACTCTGGCCAAGCCTCTGTGAACAGAGTTTTTGTGATATTCTGTACTACAGTCCAACTCAGCATGTGTTCTATATTCTGCTGGGCTCTCAACTGGCATCCTTTTCCAGGATATTTATACTTTGAGAAATGATAGATTTAGACATGGTTAGAAGTACATTTAAATTACATGGTCTTTACAGTTCAGATCAATAGCGTTCAGGTCAATAGAGCTCAGATCAATTGCCATCAGGTAATTTCATAAGGGACTATTTTTTCAATGTTTAAAAAATATATTTTATTTTTTAATTTTTGGTTGTTTTGTGTCTTTGTTGCTGGGTGTGCACTTTCTCTAGTTGCAGCGAGCGGGGGCTACTCTTCATTGCGGTGCACAGGCTTCTCACTGTGGTGGCTTCTCTTGTTGTGGAGCACGGGCTCTAGGCACACGGGCTTCAGTAGTTGTGGCACGCGGGCTCAGTAGTTGTGGCTCACAGGTTTAGTTGCTCCGCAGCATGTAGGATCTTCCTGGCCCAGGGATCAAACTGGTGCCCTCTGCATTGGCAAGCAGATTCTTAACCACTGCGCCACCAGAGAAGTCCTGCCATCAGGTTATTTCAGACCTAGATTCATTGAGAGTTGATATCTCAGTTTTGAAGGTTCAAAAACTTCAATTTTATCAACTCACCTAGAGATGACAGAACCATAGGGGATCTGTTCATGCCAACTAAACTCATAAGACACAGAGTTCTATTTCTAGACTTCTGTTTATTAACTTACAGAAGGGAATCTCTGGCACCAGAACTGTTAGACCATCAGTTCAGGGTTCTCCTTTTAGGTGGATAATATCATGTAGAGTCTCAAATTACAAATCAGAGGTTTGCATCATGGTGAGCACAGAGTTAGAATTAGAGGCATTAGATATTTTTAAGGTCTTTTCCCATGTATTTACATCAACACAATGAATTGCTCTTATACACTTCAGGCATTTGCCTACATGAGCACAACCAAAAACAAACAGTATTCACATGGAATACTATAAAGTAATGGGAATGAACAAGTTACAACCAAATAACGATATGGGTGACTCTCGCAAACATGAAGTTGAGTGAAAGATGGAGACACAAAAGAGCATAGATTGTATAATACATTAATTAATGTCATTTAGAAGTCAGGACAGTGGTTACCTTGGGGTGGGGTGGGAGGTTATGACAGGAAGAGAGCCTCGAGGGGGATTCTGGGAAGCTGGTGATGTTCTCTTTTTTAATCTGGGTGCTAGTGACACAAGGGGATCAGTTTGTGAAAATTTATCAAGTTATACATTTATAATAGGGGTGCACGTTTTTGTATTTATATTATACTTCAATAAAGTTTTTCAAAACTACCAGTACCACTCCTAGAAACGGAGCTTGCCCTCTATTGGAAAATACTGTAGATCCACTGACCAACTACCATCAATTTTGCTTTTCGGATGGGGTAGTCATTGTCAGTACTAAAGCTTCTATCATGACATTATCTCAAATAATAATGTCTAACATCACAACTATTTTACATTAGCACCTCATACTTCCTTGATGTCTTCCAGACGAAACAGAATGATAAGTCTGTGGTTCTAGTCACAAAACACTCTTGGAAATAATATCTTAGATTAGGCTATTTCTGGAGAGAGTTCCATTGACCTCTTTTACAGTATGCGGGCCTCTCACTGTTGTGGCAATCTCCCATTGCGGGGCACAGGCTCCGGACATGCAGGCTTAGCAGCCATGGCTCACGGGCACAGCTGCTCAGTGGCATGTGGGATGTTCCCGGACCGGGGCACGAACCCATGTCCCCTGCATCGGCAGGCAGACTCTCAACCACTGCGCCACTAGGGAAGCCCTCCATTGACCTCTTTTAAAACTTTAATCTCAATTTTTATGTGCCTTCCTGATACACCAGAGCAGTGATTTGTAATCAGATGTATGCCTTGGAATCTCACCCCACACCTGTTGAATCAAAGCCTCTGTAGTCTCCCACTTTCTTGTCATATGTATTTTGAAAATGTGCCCTAGATGAATCAGATACACTTCTCTATATAAGAACCGCTCTCTTATTTGGACAGATATTGGCTACATCAACGTTCATAGCTACATTACTCACAATAGCAAAAAGGCAGAAACAACAAATTTCTGTGACCAGATGATTGGATGAACAAAATCTGGTATATACATGCCATGAAATATTATTCAGACTTAAAAAAGAATGAAATTCTGACACATGCTACAACATGGATGAAGACATTATGCTAAGTCAGACACCAAAGGACAAATATTGTATCATTCCACTTATATGAGGTACTTAGAGTAGTCAAATTCATAGAAACAGAAAGTGGAATGGTGATTTCCAGGAATGAGGGAGAGGCCGGATGGACAGTTAGTGTTTAATGGGTACAGAGTTTGCCTGAGCAGATGAAAAAGTTCTGGAGATGAATGGTGGTGATGGTTGCACAACACTGTGAATGCATTTAATGCCACTAAACTGTACACTCAAAAATGGTTAATATGGTAAATTTTATGTTACATATATTTTACCACACAAATAAAAACACTCTCCCCGGGCTTCCCTGGTGGCTCAGTGGTTGAGAGTCCGCCTGCCAATGCAGGGGACGTGGGTTCGTGCCCCGGCCCGGGAAGATCCCACATGCTGCGGAGTGGCTGGGCCCGTGAGCCATGGCCGCTGAGCCTGCACGACTGGAGCTTGTGCTTCGCAACGGGAGAGGCCACAACTGTGAGAGGCCCGTGTACCGCAAAAAAAAAAAAAAAAAAAAAAAAAAAAGAAAGAAAACCACTCTCCTGGAGGCTTATTTAACTTATTTTATGCCAAAACAAACAAAGGGTTCACACTATTGGAGGAAGATAATAAAATCAAACTCAAGGGCCATCTAATGGCACCAGCAGCCCACTACTTGAAGGCCAGGGTGACCCATAGCCTTGCATGTAGATAGAGATTTCTACAGTACCATTTTTGTTCTTGCTTATTTGATCTGGACATTGACTAGTGGGAGGAAGCATTAGGTGCTCAGCCTACAGACTACATATGGTTCCTCTGGCTTGTTGATTAAAAGCAGCCTCTTATCTCATTGAACTCCTTAGGAAGCTAAGCCCTACCTGGCAACAGTTGCCATGCCAGAGGGACTTTGTCTAAACAGCATTCAGAAATGTCACTCATGAGCATTAAAGAAACCCTCCAATAAAGAATTTCATTCCATTTTGCCTTGACTCCTCTAAAGAAAATATCATTTTTCTTTGAGCACTGTCATATAATTGTTTCTAATAACAATAATAGTTTATTACTTTAGGCATTTGATTATTATTTTGGTTTAGTTTGTTTATAACAAGATTTATCTCACCCACCTAGCTGTCAAAAGAAACAGGATCCCTTCATGGCCTTCATAAGAAGCCCCTGGCTCATGACAGCCAGACTTCCAGTGGGAGGTTTTCTAATGCAATTATAAAGCACTCTAATCTACTTTTTGAAATCCAGTTGCAAATATGTTCTTTTTCCTTTGGCTAGCTAAAGCTGTGGCAAATATAGGTGCTATTACTCCCCAACACCCCGTCCCACCACCAAAACCAAAACCAAAACCAAACAAAAAAATCCCTTACTTTTTACGATCTAAAGACCTGATGAAATGACAATGTGGGGACTTCTTTTCAGCTAACTATGGTTCCAAATTAAAGTACATCGACTAAGGCACTCTCTTTAGATGAGCCTGCTTTTATGATTAGAAGAATGTAATGGTAATTGTCTTGTAAACTGGCTGTACCCAAGCAGCGACAGGTTTGGGGATGCACAACCCTCCACATGTATATTACCTCCCACTCCGGCAGAAACTGATAGAGCACATTTCCTAGGTAAAAGAACACTGACTTCACCTGGAGTAGTGTATTAGTTTCTTATCATTGCTATGACAAATCACCACAAATTTAGTGCCTTAAAAATACAAATGTATTATTTTGCAGTTCTGGAGGTCAGAAGTCTGGAATCAGTCTCACTGGACAAAAAGTCAAGGTATCATCAGGCCTACCTTCTGGAGGCTCTCGGGAAAAATCTATTTCCTTGCCTTTTCCAGCTTCTAGAGGCTGCCTGTACTCCCTGTTTTGGGACTCCCTCATCCATTTTCAAGGCTCATCACTCCAACCTCTCCTTCCATTGTCCCATCTCCTTCTTCTACCTTGAACCCTCTTGCCTCCCTCTTATAAGGATCCTTGTGAATACATTAGACCCACCTGGAAAATTCAGGATAATCCTCCTGTCTCAAGATCCTTAACTTAGTCATATCAGCAAAGTAACTTTTGCCATGTTCACAGATTTGAGGGATTAAGGGGGCCATGATTCGGTCTACCATGGGAACCTATAGCTCCAGATAAAATATTATACTTACCAGCTTCTTTTCCAGATACAATTATAAGATTAAAATTTGGCCAATGAAATGTAATAAGTGGGCCTTCCAGAAAGAATGGTTAAAGGAAGTTGATTTAACTGGAAGGTGTACCCTTCCTTTTGTTCGTCCTCTTTTCTTCCTATCTTCTGCCTCAAATACAGATATGTTGGCTGGAGTTCAGCAGCTTCTATGGACTCCAGGGTTAACACTGGAAGTGGAATCCATGACTAGGGCAGTGAAGCAAAAAAGGTAGAATAAGCCTGAGCCTTTGCAGGGTCACTGTACCAGCTTGAAATGTCAAACTCTGGACTTACTGTCCATGAGATAATAAACTCTTGGGTACACAAGTTACTAATTGTGTCTGTTAGTATCATCCAAATACAAGTCTTGCCTGATTTGACTCCCTGTATAATTCAGCAAATCTACCTTTTCAGTTGATCAGAGGGTATTTGTTAAGAGTCACACTGCACTATGTGCCTCTACATTAGTAGGGCTTTCAAACTAAATGTAGAAGGAAGGAAGGAAGGAAGGAAGAAAAGAACGGAAGAAATGAAGAAAGGAAGAAATGAAGGAAAGAAGAAAGAAAGAAAGAAAGAAAGGCAGGAAGGAAGGAAGAGGGAGGGGGGAAGGAAGGAAAGAAGGGAGGGAGGGAGGGAAGGAGGAAGGAAAGTGCAGGGAAGGGAAGGAAAGAAAAATGTGTCAGCCCCCATAACTTCAGTTAGGGCTGGCACCAGGCACAGCCTGACTTCAGGCCAAACTAGAACCCTAGGATCCATGTTGGCTTTGCCTCCTCAGGGCTTCATCATCAATCTGGTTCCTCTCCTGATGGTACAATGGCTGCAGCAATCCCATCTTCCTCGTATCCTTAATTCCCTAAACCCAGAGGAAGAGTGAAAGCCTCTCTGTTCTTGAAGTCCCTCAAGGTCTTATTAGGCCTCATTACTTCTGCTTAGATTATGTGCATATTCCTGAGCCAGTTGCTGTGGGGACTGAGGGTTGGGATAATCTGATTGAATTGGTTTATACCAATCTGGACCTGCCCTTATGGCTGGGAGTGGGGTCCATCCCCCACATACAATATGGCTGAGAACAAGGGAGGGTGTATGTTATAGAGACAATGAGTATTCAGAGGCAGTCTAGAAGACTTAGTGTGTCAGCCCACCAGTTTCATCAGAGACTTCTCCAAGGCCCTAGAAGAAGAATTTGAGCCACATAATAATTAGCAAAAAATGTTTCTAGGTTAGAAAGTGAGGATTTACAGCAAACACCTTTAATTCCTAGTCCCTGGCCATCTTCACAGTCTTCCATTCTGCTTATACTATTGCTCATGGACTCTTTTCCTCCCCAAACCAGAAGCTGCCAGGGCCAGTAAAGATTTCTCTTTGCAGTAGCCTCAAGGTTAAATCTGCTCCAACTTTATCTGTATATACATTTTTCAAGAGATTATGTGGCCCTCAGACACTGTTTCCATGAGAACTCTAAGATGGGTAATGTCATCACTTCTCCTGGGAAAAATAGGAACTTATCTTTGTTACTATGTGTATAGACTCAGCTAAGATTTTGTGTGCAATTCAACCAGTCTAGGACCTTAAATGTTCAGGCATGGTTTTCCCTTTCCTTAGTCCATGAACACAAATCTGCATTCATGTGTACATCCAACCTGTCATACAGAGTAGATTCTTTTAAAAACAGGTTAAATTTAAAATAAGGTAAATTTTATTTCATTTCTTATTTTTCAAATACAGAAAAAAGACATCCATGTGTCCATGACTGAGATTAAACAAGCATTAATTAATTGCCATATTTATTTTACTTTTTTGTTGTTATTGTTAAGTATTAGTTTCAGAACTAAGACAGTTTAGAAATAGCTTAAAAACAAACAAAACAAACAAATAAAACCCCTAACTCTCACTTTCCTCCTTCCCTCTCTTCCTCAAAAATAACCACTACCCTGAAGCTGATGTACATCATTCCCATTCTGTTTTGTTTTAAGGGGGTTGGCAACATTTTTCTCCCTGTGTGTATATCTAGAAATAAGATATGCTATGGTTAAATCAGTTAGGATCCCAGCAAGAAGGAGATGGCACACTCAAAGGAGTAATTAGAGAGAGGTTACGGAGGGTAAAAAGGGACTGTTCACGGAGGGATGGGCAGTTATGAAGAAAAGCAAGACGTGGTGAAGCAGCCAGGAAGTAGCAACGGTGGGAAGTCCTGACCACCTGTGCATTTGAAAGGGCAAGGGGAGGGAGTCATGTTTCTAGAACCTGGTGTGAGCTGCAGTTTAGGACAGGGGTCTGATGGAGCTTTGACCTGTAGTACAGGAATTAGAGGATCTCAGTTGTTGCCTAAACCAAGGCCTTCTAGGGAAAATCAATACCAGCCTCTCTTCCTCCCTCCTCTGATCGTTTGCCTGTGCCTTCCATTGTCCACAACCAACTAAAAGCCAAGATAGCTTGTCTGATGCTCTCCATAAGGGTCAGTTTCCTGTGGCACAGAACAGGGAATAGAAGGGTGAAAATGCGATCTGGAAAGTCAAACAGATAACAGAATGGTTCTGTATTTTAAAAGTTAACATAAAGACTATCATAAAGTACATAAATCTAATTTTAAAATGATATATAAACTGTTTCCTTCAACCATAAGTTAAGAAACCAAGTTACTGAACTACAAGTTTTATCTCTGAGCACTACAGTTATTCATCAGTATGCATTTGATAATCAAAAAAAAAAGAAAGAAGAGAAAAAGAGGTTGAGGTGGAGGGCGTGAAGAGAGGGGGGATGAGAGGGTGTTGGGAAGCGGGGGTGGGACACAGAGAGGTTGGTCGATTCCAGAGTTCGTTGAACAAAGGGGTAGATTTATGTTTCCTCTATGATGGCTTAGAGAAGCAGCAAGAGCACAGAAGTTTCTTATTTCCTGTCAACTGAGCATCTTCAGAATCACTACGGGTTCTACCCTTCACCTTGCCCTAGTGGAGAATAGAGATATAGCACCTGAAAAAATGCATAAGCAAATAAGCACCATTATCCCATCTTAAAAACAAAACAAACAAACAAAAAACTTTGAGATATAATACAAATACTATACAATTCACCCATTAAAATTGTGCAATTCAATTATTTTTGTATATTCATAGAGTTGTGTATCCATCATCACAACCAATTTTAGAACATTTTCATTATCCGAAATAGAAAGTCCACACCCCTTAGCCACCACCCCAATACTTTCTCTTTTTCAACTCTTTGGTCACTTGCTGTAACACTGCAAAAAGTAATATTGTTATCTAATTTATGCAACTCCCTAACTTACACAATCTACAATTTTCCTGTAAATTCTGACTCCAGAAATCTAAAGAACTAGACCAGATATATTATAGTAACCTATTGAATGTACTGGAAACATTGTTAACATTCTTCCCTTATTTATTACCCTTCAACACAGATGCCCAAATTAATCCATCAAACCTGTCAATAACTATATGTTCCTTCTCACTCTTTAAATTACTATTAGATATGCTCTGAGGTTTTTAATTACTTTGAGGAGACTTCAATTATTTTTTGCTTCTTTCAGTATTGGCTTTGGTAAGTGAAATACCTTTTAGGATACAATAACTTATTTAAAATCTTTGAATTATATTAATGGGGACAAACAAAAAAGACGTTGAAATTCCTTGGAGGTAGTTCTGCTTTGTTGGGGATTAACCATAACCTTTATTAATGAACTGCCTCTTATTTTAGTTCCTTCATTTAAGCATATCATACAAAAACAAGTGAATGTCCAGAGGGGAACAAAGGAAATAAAGGATTATAAAAATGAGTAGGTACGGAGAAATTAGAGATGGGTGTTTAGTATTGCTTCACTCTGAAAAGAAGAAGGCTGAGGAAAAACTTGGCTGTCCTCAAGCTTACAGAGAGGATATTAATTCATCTCCATCTCCACAGACCCTTACATATACACTCTTCCTGGACAACATCATCTACTTCCATCATTTCACCTGCCATTTATATTCAACATGGATTGTGGGTTTATAGCTTCAGCCCTAAGCTTCTCTTTTGGTTCTAGACTCACATATCCCACTGGACATCTTTACTTAGATGTTACATGAAACTCAACATGTCCAGACTGAACTCATCTTTCCCCTCTGTGGCCCTTGATTCCAGCCTCATAGTGTTCACACCTTTGTGTAACCCTTTCCCCCTGACAGTGGGTGGGACCTGAGACTTGCTTCTAACCAGTAGAATATGGCAAAGTTGGTGGGATGGCACTCCTGTGGCGTTAAGTTATACTAGATTCTATCTTGCTAGCAGACTTCCTCTAGAGACTCCTTGTTGGCTAAAAAAATGTTAGTAGTCTTGTTGGGAGGGTCCAAGTGGTGAGGATCTGTGGCCAGCCTCTAGAAACTGCAAGGGGCCTCAAGGAGCTGAGGGCAGCCTCCAGCTGTCATCATTAATAAGCTGGGGCACTCAGTTCTACAATCACAGGACATGAATTTTGCCAACAATCTGAGTGGGCTTAGAAGCATATACTTTCCCAGTTGACCCTCCAGATGAGAATGCAAACTTGGCCAATACCTTGACTACAGCATTGTGAGACATTAAGCAGAGGACCCAACTAAGTCATGCCCAGATTTCTGGCTCACAGAAACTGTGAGATAATGTGTTGTTTTGAGCTACTAAGTTTATGGAAATTTGTTACACAGCAGCGATAACTAATATACCCCAGAATCTCATCCACTTCCGCTTTTCTCTGTCTCCTTATGGCTATATGTTCTACCCTGTTAACCAAGCCATCCTGAATTCTTCCCTCTTCACCTCTACATTCAACCAGTCTCTGTGGGCCACCATTGCTGCCTCCTGAATAGCTTCTTAATTTAACAATTCGAAAACTCTGTTCCACAGACTGTAAGTAGATACTGCACACACAAAAATTTTTCAGTGATATATCAAGTATGCCATATATAAATTCAGATCTTCAGAATCGTTTGCCTGGATATTGCTATAGCCTTTTAATCAGTTTCTCTATATCTATCCTTTCCTGTTTCCAATCTGTTCTCATAGAACTACAAATCTATCTTTCTAAAGCGTAAATCTAACCATTCCGCTCCCTAGGCAATAACTTCATATTTACTGACAAAATTCCTTAGTATAACTTTGATCCAACTACCCTTGTCTAGTTGCATTTCTCACCATTTCTGCTCTACTCACACTGCACTTTCAGTTCCCATATACATCTTACTTTTCCCCACAAACACTTGCACAGACTGTTCTTCCATCCTGGAATTCCCTTTCTGTCCTTAAGTCAACAGGACAACACCTACTCATCTCTTTTTACTTAATCTTGGCATTATTTCCTCCAGAAAATTGTCTCAGACCTCACTACCTGGATCCATGTGAGATGTCCTCTTGAGATGCCTTTCCTATGTACTCTCTGGGCCTTATTAGGCTTGATCACAGCAGATGGGTTGTTTGCATTTCAGTCTCTTTTATGAGATAGTGATCCCCTTGTCTTCTGGATTCTTGTCTTATTAATTTCTGTTCCCCCTGTAGTTAGCATTGTGTCTGACCCAAGCAATAAATGGTTGTTTAATTAATGAATCAATAAGCTTGCACCTTTAAGATACATGGAAGTTGGCAGAGAATGCAGTTAACTACACAGTGAGAAGGTATTGACTCGTGGAGCAAGATGTGAGAGAGAAAAGTAGCCTTTCCTCTGCCCTCAGCTCAAGGTTAAGTTCCCATTCCTAAGGCATGTGCTTCACAGGCACTTCATCTTTGCAGAGAGAGCTGGAGGGGTATTGAACATGGTTCTTTAAGCTTCAGTCTTGGCTCAACACATTTCTAAGATCTTTGAGGCACTGATGGAAATAGTAGAAATCTGGGGATGGGGAAAAATGTCATCTCAGAGCTACAATCAGTCTTTGAGTATTGGAAGATATAGAGAATTGAATGCAGCTTTGATACGAGTTATTTTTAATTTGAAAAAAAAGCCACCCAAGTAGAACATTTAAATATACAAAAGAAAACTGGAGCACACGGAAAACGGTGTAGAATTGGAGTTCTGTGATTTTTAGTTTGGGTCTTCCCAATACCTGAAACAGAATCAGGACTTGGGTGCACGTTGCTTATTTAGGAGGTGATCCCAGGAAGCTGAAATAAAAGGGTGGAAAGAATGAAATAGAGAAAGGAGAAGAGCTAACAAAGAGTGCCTCATTGACCTGTGGGCAATTGGGGTTTGATTCCCCCTGGGAACCCTCTGAAGAACCATGTAGAATGTGCTCCAGAATCATTTTATTAAAGAACTGGAGGGGGACTGGTTATTCTCTCACCTGCCTCCACCATTGGTTGATAGTTGCCCACAGGGCAGTTAACTATCACCTCTCCCAACTTTCCAGCTGAGCCTGCTTGTTCTGAGTGGCCTTCTGTGGCTTCAGAGAAAACCGTGAGCTAGACAGGTGGAGAGATTTCACTGCCCACATCGAGACTAGACACTGGCACTGTGCTTGGAATTGTCCACCACCTCTGTGCTGGAATCACATGAGCTAATGGGATATGACATGGGGCACCCAAGTGTCTGCTTTGTGTGTTCTAAAAAGCTGAACTGAATTTGTGATCATGGATTTGTCTCTTTGCTTGAGCCAGAACTGAATCTCTGCAATCTGGTTCCTCTTTGGAGAAAAGTTTACTGTGAGTAGATTTAAATTGCACTGTGCCTATAGAATGTTGCCGGGTTCTGATGAGATGGCTGTGTTCTCACTTGAGTAGTGATCACAGATAAGACCCCGTAATCCTAAGAATGGCAGTAGCATGTGCATATATTTTCATCTCACACTGGAGAAGAGGTCATAAAAGAAACTAGACTGGGTTTGACAAAGCTCATCTCAGACTGAATTGCTGCTGTCCCACGTATATTATTTAAAATATAATAACACAGGGTTGAGAAATGTTTTTAAAAATCTGTCTCTCTGTTATTTGGAAGTAGGGGAGTTAAGGTTGCAATTTCTCTGTTGCTGGGAGTGCATCTCCCGTACTCATATCAGATACTGTGCATTGAGCTGTCATGTCAGGGACGGTATTCGAGCTGTTATGAAGGGTGTGATTATTGTCACGGTCAATCATCTTTGGAAGATAAAGACCTTAAATAGGGTGAGAAGGGAATTCTCCCCCCTTCTCCAGGCCTGGGTTCCAAGTACATGAAGCTATTCATAAGAGGAGAAGGAAACCAGCCTCTGCCACAGAAACAATGTGGTAACTAGGCAGAAGAGAAGCTGTATGGATGAACCAGGGTTACAAAACCAGCCACACCAGGTAGTCAGTAGTCTGTACTGGGTTTCCCTTCCATATCCTCTGAGTCTTCAGTGAAGCTTTTTTTTTTTTTTTTTACAGCATAGAGTCTAGCTTCAAGCTCAGCTTTGAGGATTTAAGTTTGTGCTTGATTTGGAGTGCTCTATTCTAAAATTCAAGTGAAGAGAGTATGTCCAAAAGGATAAGGGTGATAATGGGGTCATATCTGCACAGAGGTCGGGAGGAATGGTGGCAAATAAAAGCCATTGGGATTCTGCAAAATGGAGGTCAACAGTGCCATTTCAAATGGCCATTACAGGAAAGTACTGAAGCTAGTCACCCAATTACAATATCTAACGAGAGATAAGAGAAATGGAAAACAATCAGTTCAGAACAATCTTTCCATTACAAACGAAGAGAAATAATGTGTTTTTTTAGTTAAAAATTATTTTAACTGTCATACCCTCAAATTTAAACTGAGACTTAGATTATGACTTCCCAAAGTTACAAATCTAGAAAGTTTTTCTCCCTCAAGTTCAATTATTTTCCAGCTGGAGACCTTCAAGATGACAGAGGAGTAAGACGTGGAGATCACCTTCCTCCTCATAAATACATAAACAATACATCAACATGTGGAACAACTCTGATAGAACACCTACTGAATGCCGGCAGAAGACCTTGGACTTCTCAAAAGGCAAGAAAATCCTCATGTACCTGGGTAGGGCAAAAGAAAAAAGAAAATCAGAGACAAAAGAATAGGGATGGGACCCGTACCTCTGGGAGGCAGCTGTGAAGAGGGAAAAGTTTCCACACACTAAGAAGTCCCTTCCTTTTCTTCTGAGCCATGTGGCTGTCAGGGTCTCGGTGCTCCGGCAAGGCAAGAGAATAGCTAACACTTATCTTTCTCAAACTCTTCCAAAATACAGCAGAGGGAGGAACACTCCCAAACTCATTCTACAAGGCCACCATCACCCTGATACCAAAACCAGACAAAGATGTCACAAAAAAAGAAAACTACAGGCCAAAACCACTGATGAACATAGATGAAAAATCCTCAACAAAATACTAGCAAACAGAATCCAACAACACATTAAAAGAATCATACACCAGGATCAAGTGGGGTTTATCCCAGGAATGCAAGGTTTCTTCAGTATACGCAAATCAATCAATGTGATAAAACATATTAACAAACTGAAGGAGAAAAACCATATGATCATCTCAATAGATGCAGAAAATGCTTTTGACAAAATTCAACACCCATTCATGATAAAACCCTCCAGAAAATAGGCATAGAGGGAACTTACCACAACATAATAAAGGCCATATATGACAAACCCACAGCCAACATCGTCCTCAATGGTGAAAAACTGAAACCATTTCCACTAAGATCAGGAACAAGACAAGGTTGCCCACTCTTACTACTATTATTCAACATAGTTTTGGAAGTTTTAGCCACAGCAATCAGAGAAGAAAAAGAAATAAAAGGAATGCAAATGGGAAAAGAAGAAGTAAATCTGTCACTATTTGCAGATGACATGATACTATACATACAGAATCCTAAAGATGCTACCAGAAAACTACTAGAGCAAATCAGTGAATTTGGTAAAGTAGCAGGATACAAAATTAATGCACAGAAATCTCATGCATTCCTATACACTAATGATGAAAATTATAAAAGAGAAATTAAGGAAACACTCCCATTTACCACTGCAACAAAAAGAATAAAATACCTAGGAATGAACCTACCTAAGGAGACAAAAGACCTGTATGCAGAAATCTATAAGACACTGATGACAGAAATTAAGGATGATACAAACAGATGGAGAGATATATCATGTTCTTGGATTGGAAGAATCAACATTGGGAACATGACTCTACTAACCAAAGCAATCTACAGATTCAATGCAATCCCTATCAAACTACCAATGGCATTTTTCACAGAACTAGAACAAAAAATTTCACAATTTGTATGGAAACACAAAAGACTCCAAATAGCCAAAGCAATCTTGAGAACGAAAAATGGAGCTGGAGGAATCAGGCTCCTGGACTTCAGACTGTACTACAAAGCTATAGTAATCAAGACAGTATGGTACTGGCACAAAAACAGAAATACAAATCCACGGAACAGGATAGAAAGCCCAGAGATAAACTCAAGCACATATGGTTACCTTATTTTTGATAAAGGAGGCAAGAGTAAACAATGGATAAAAGATAGCCTCTTAAATAAGTGGTGCTGGGAAAACAGGAGAGCTACATGTCAAAGAATGAAATTAGAACACTCCCCAACACCATACACAAAAATAAACTCAAAATGGATTAAAGACCTAAATGTAAGGACAGACACTATCAAACTCTTAGAGGAAAACATAGGCAGAACACTCTATGACACACATCACAGCAAGACCCTTTTTGACCCACCTCCTAGGGAAATGGAAATAAAAACAAAAATAAACAAATGGGACCTAATGAAACTTCAAAGCTTTTGCACAGCAAAGGAAACCTTAAACAAGACAAAAAACCACCCTCAGAATAGGAGAAAATATTTGCAAACGAAGAAACTGACAAAGGCATAACCTCCAAAATATACAAGCAGCTCATGCAGCTCAATATCAAAAAACAAACAACCCAATCCAAAAGTGGGCAGAAGACCTAAGTAGACATTTCTCCAAAGAAGATATACAGATGGACAACAAACACATGAAAAGATGCTCAACATCACTAATCATTAGAGAAATGAAAATCAAAACTACAATGAGGTATCACCTGACACCAGTCAGAATGGCCATCATCAAAAAATTTACAAACAATAAATGCTGGAGAGGGTGTGGAGAAAAGGGAACCCTCTTGCACTGTTGGTGGGAATGTAAATTGATACAGCCACTATGGAGAACAGTATGGAGGTTCCTTAAAAAAATAAAAATAGAACTACCATATAACCCAGCAATCCCACTACTGGGCAAATACCCTGAGAAACCATAATTCAGAAAGAGTCATATACCACAATGTTCATTGCATCTCTATTTATAATAGCCAGGACATGGAAGAAACCTAAGTGTCCATCGACAGATGAATGGATAAAGAAGATGTGGCACATAAATACAGTGGAATATTACTCAGCCATAAAAAGAAACGAAATTGAGTTATTTGTAGTGAGGTGGATGGACCTAGAGTCTGTCATACAACGTGAAGTAAGTCAGAAAGAGAAAATCAAATACCGTATGCTAACACATACATATGGAATCTAAAAACACAAAAACAAAACAATGGTCATGAAGAACCTAGGGGCAAGACGGGAATAAAGACACAGACCTACTAGAGTATGGACTTGAGGAGACAGGGAGGGGGAAGGGTAAGCTGACCCGAAGTGAGAGAGTGGCAATGACATATATACACTACCAACTGTAAATCAGATAGGTAGTGGGAAGCAGCTGCATAGAACAGGGAGATCAGCTTGGTTCTTTACGAACACCTAGAGGGGTGGGATGAGGAGGGTGGGAGGGAGACACAAGAGGGAGGGGATATGGGGGTATACATATGCATATAGCTGATGCACTTTGTTGTACAGCAGAAACTAACACAACATGTAAAGCAAATATACTCCAATAAAGATTTTTTTTTTAAAAAAAGAGAGACATGTACCACAATGTTCATTGCAGCACTATTTACAATAACCAGGACATGGAAGCAATCTAAATGTCCATCAACAGATGAATGGATAAAGAAAATGTGGCACATATATACAATGGAATATTACTCAGCCATAAAAAGAAACGAAATTGAGTTATTTGTAGTGAGGTGGAAGGATCTAGAGTCTGTCATACAGAGTAAAGTAAGTCAGAAACAGAAAAACAATGGGAG
Source organism: Mesoplodon densirostris (assembly GCF_025265405.1). NCBI lineage: Eukaryota > Metazoa > Chordata > Mammalia > Artiodactyla > Ziphiidae > Mesoplodon > Mesoplodon densirostris. The sequence goes on from NC_082668.1 coordinate 54,000,462, forward strand.
GGAGATGCAAGAGGGAGGAGATATGGGGATATGTGTATATGTATAGATGACTCACTTTGTTATAAAGCAGAAACTAATGCACCATTTTGGGGCAATTGTACTCCAATAAAGTTGTTTAAAAAAACAAACAGATACCGTATGCTAACACATATATATGGAATCTAAAAAAGAAAATGGTTCTGATGAACCTAGGGGCAGGACAGGAATAAAGACAGACATAGAGAATGGACTTGAGAACATAGGGAGGGGAAGGGTAAGCTGGGATGAAGTGAAAGAGTAGCATTGATGTCTATACATTACCAAATGTAAAATAGTTAGTGGGAAGCAGCTGCATAGCACAGGGAGATCAGGTCGGTGCTTTTTGACCACCTAGAAGGTTGGGATAGGGAGGGTGGGAGGGAGGCGCAAGAGGGAGGGGATATGGGGATATATGTATGCATGTAACTGATTCACTTTGTTATACAGCAGAAACTAACACAACATTGTAAAGCAATTATATTCCAATAACGATGTTAAAAAAATATTTTCCAGTAGCTTTCAGGAAATAAGCCTGTGGCTTTAGAACGAGGTTATGTGACTATATTTTGATCAACTGGATGTGTTTAACTTCCAGGGAATATCTTTAGGAAGGAGAGGTGCTCCTCTTTATTTCTTCTTTTCTGCCTTGTGTGGTACAAAAATGATGGATAGAGCCTGAGGAGCCATCTGGAACCATAACGTGGAAGTCCCTTTTAAGGATGGTAGACAAGAAATGTTTAGAACCCTGGCACCAAGGAGCATCTGCCAGCCCTTAACTGTCCACCTCCTGATTTCATTCACATGACTGAGAAACAATCCCTCCCCCAACACCATCTTATTTAAGCCACTGTTATTTTCAGTTTACTGTCACTTAATGCAAAATCTAACATTAACTGAGCATCTGGGGATGTGAGCAAGTGAGTGCAGCCACGTTGATAGAAAAGGATATGGACTGTGGTCTTAGTTGGTAATCTCAATGGAAATTCAGGTTTATGTATTGACATTATCCTTGCTGGGTCTAGCTAGTAAAATGACTAGTTGTCATGGACATTTGTTCACTTTGTCTGAGTGCACCCCTTTCTCCTTCGGAGAATTTGTTATTTTTTCCACATGCTTCTAGTGGGACTGCCATTTCATTACCTTCCACATAGTTGCGGGGGAGGGGTCTGCAGGTAACTCAGGCAGTTCTGGCTTATTATTCCCTCTTCCATTTATTGGGATAATTGGTTCAATGGTTGGGCGCCTGACCCTAGCCAAGCCAATTAAAGTCCTCCTCTGAGATTCTAAATGGCTCTAGGGCATAAAGTCCCATTTGACTCCAAAGACACAGGGCTAGAAAGAGGTGAAATTGGTGCTGCTTACAGCCATGTTCCTTACCATGTGGGAAAAGCCTGTATCTGTAATAGAAGTGAGGTCAAGTAGAGATAAACAGAAGGAAGGGTAAGTTGGTGGAAGTTGGGGGGGAGGGAGGGAGAGAGAGGGAGGAGTTGGGCCCTAGCCTTGCTAAGAATAATTTAAGTCATTGGATCCATTTTGTGGCTGAGCTAACTGTATTAGTTTCCTATTGCTGCCATAACAAATTGCTACAAATTTAGTGGCTTAAGACAATATAATTTATTACCTTACACTTCTGGAGGGCAGAAATCCAAAATCAGTGTCACTGGGCTAAAGTCAAGTTATTGACAGGATTTATTCCTTCTGGAGACTCTAGAGGAGAATCTGGTTCCTTGCTTTTTCCAGATTCTAGAGGCTACCTGAATTATTTGGCTCATGGCCCTTTCCTCCATTTTCAAAGCTCTCTCTCTCTCTCTCTCTCTCTCTCTCTCTGACCCCTGCTTCCATTATGTCATCTTCTTCTATCATTCTGACATTCCTGCCTTCCTCTTTCCCTTATAAAATCCCTTGTGATTACTTGGACCCAGAAAATCCAGGAGAATCTCTCCATGACAAGATCTTCATCTATGAAGTTCCTTTCGCCACGCAAGGTAACATACTCACAGGTGCTGGGGATTAGGATGTGGACATCTTTGGGGGGCCATTGGTCTTTATACCACACTAAATCCCCCCTGGACTTGTAAAAAATTATTTTCTTCTTCTCTTCCTCTTGTCACTTGCAAATAAGAGTCCTGGCCTCACTGACTGACCACAAAACTCCTCATATTAAATCTTACAGAATAAATAGTTTGAGTCCACTTGGATTTATCATGGTCTGTAAACCTCTTCACCCAGGTCAATGAGGATTCATCATGGAAATTCATTCACCTGTTACATTCTAGTATAAATTCTCAGGATTCATGAGGATCGATGGTCTTGGGTAAATCAAACATGATATTGCCTTTTGCATATTCTGAATCCCACAAAGTCCAAAATTTTAGAGCAAAATTATTACCAAACAGTGCTATATGGATTATTAAGATATTGCTTAGGATGTGTTTATGCCCTGGAAATCTCAACCCCTTAATTCCATGCAGGAGCTAAAACCTTGTACAAATATAAACTATGGACAGTATATGAATAGCAACTACCTGGGGACTTCAGGGAGAAAAATAACAGGGGGACCATGGAGAGGACTCAAAATTTGAAGAATGGCCTGTGCAGGGGTTAATTTTCCTTTCTTCTTCTTTTTTTCTTTTTCTCTTTTATCTGCTGGTGTTAACCTAAGGAAAACTCCAGTTGTGTGTAACTGTGTAGTACCATGGGCAACTATAACTCTGAGAGAAATACCATCTTTCTAGTCGGAAGACTGGGAAAAGGGGCCCTAAAAAGTTGGAGAAAATGATGGAAATATCAGAGAGGACAGAGCTAAAGGAGATCCTTTGGTTCTGTGTATGAACCAACATAAGTCACAAGCTCACCACCGAGCTGTACACACATGGAATAAATGTAAAGTAGCATTGAAAAGCCTTCCAAAATTGAAATGATATTGGACCCACTCCCACAGAAGTTGAGACAGAGCTTAAAGTGTGAGCCTAACTAGGTGGATTTCTGTTAAATCAAAAAGTAATCAACATTCTCCAGAGGACTTTAACAGGTCCCAGAGTCTCACTATATATTATTCAAAATGTCCAGAGCACAATCCAAAATTACTCAACATACAAAAAGCTAGGAACATGTGGCCAATTCTTAACGGAAAAGACACTCAACAGATGCAAAGCCTGAGATAACCCAGATCAGGTGCAAACTTTTTATGTAAACAGCCAAATGGAAGGAATATTTTCGGTTATTTGGGCCATATGATGTGTGTCACAACAACTCAGCTCTGTCATTGTGGTACAAAAGCAGTCACATACAATATGTAGATGAATAAGCATGGCTGTGTTCCAATAAATTTGTATTTATGGAAAGTGAAATTTTAAGTTCATGTAATTTTCACAGCACAAAATATTAGCCTTTTAAAAAATTTTTTCCCAACCATTTAAAAGTTTAGCTTTGGTTAAAACTGTAGTGTGAAAACAATTCTTTGCTCATGAACCAAACAATACCAGACAATAGGTTGGATTTGGTTTACAGGCTGTAGCTTGCTGGCTCTTGATACAGATAGTGGAAACATCAGACAAAGATTCTAAAGTAGCTCTTTTAGCAATACGTCATATGGTAAAGGTAAACACTTGAAATGGATGAAAAGATAGAGATCTTCTCAACTAAGAAATAGAAACTAGGGTTTCCCCGGTGGCGCAGTTGTTAAGAATCCTCCTGCCAATGCAGGGGACACGGGTTCAGGCCACGGTTTCGGGCCCTGGTCCGGGAAGATCCCACGTGCCGTGAGGCAACTAAGTCCGTGCGCCACAGCTACTGAGCCTGAGCTCCAGAGTCCGCGAGCCACAAGTACTGAGGCCACGTGCCACAACTACTGAAGCACGTGCACCTAGAGCCCGTGCTCCGCAACAAGAGAAGCCACCACAACGAGAAGCCCATGCACCACAACGAAGAGTAGCCCCCCACTCACCACAGCTAGAGAAAGCCCGGGTGCAGCAACGAAGACCCACCACAGCCAAAAATAAAGTAAGAAATAAAGAAATTTATTAAAAAAATAAAGAAATAGAAACAATAGTAATAAAAAACAATAAAAAACAATAGTAATAAAAAATAACCAAATGGGAATTTTAAAACAGAAAAACTACATATCTGAAATAAATGTCGAGAAACTCAGAAAATCCTCAAATATTATTAGGAATTCTCTGCTCTACCGAGAGACCCAACAGTATCAAAATGTATCATATAAGTCTAAAGGTACTTATGTGGAATGAAACCAATCATTTCTGAAGCAAAATGAAGTTTTGTAGGGGCAGGATCTGAGACCAAAATCTTCTAGGTGTTAGAATTATTTTATTCTTATGTATACTGGGGAAAGGGAATGGAAAATGAGTCATCAACTAAAAAATACCTGGAAGCTAAAAACATTTTTGTCATTTTCTTTTAGTATTTTTTGTCTTATCTTTATCAGGTTTTTTATTACAAAAGTAAAACATATTTATAAAACATTTTTTTCTAATAATACAAAAGTGCATAAAGCATAAAGTGGAAGGAATTTATCCCTTATCTCCCAATTCCAATCCTGAAGATAAATACTAACGGTTTGTGTATCTATGCAAGCTCTTTATTGTCCATATAAAATAAATACATGTATTCAAAGGTTTTTCTTTTAAATGAAAATAGGATCGTATGCATATCTCACAATTTGTTCTTTTCATTCAGTAATGTATTGTATACATTTTCCATTTTAGAACATTCAGATTCACTCATTCTTTCTGATGGCTGCTTAGTATGAATACACTGTATTTAGTTAGCCACTTTCCTATTGATTATGGTAGAGTAAATTGTGGATTCCAATCCTTCACTCTTCTATAGTACATTGAACATCCTTACCATGGCTTTGGGGTGGTCTTGGTATAATTTCCCATGTCTTGACTTTGGGCTTGGCTGTGTTACTTGCTTTGACCATTAGGATATTATCAGATGTGACACAAGCAGAGGCTTGAAACATGCTTATGCAATTTGGCTTTCCCTCTTGTTCTTCCGTCATTCCCAAGAAGTGTATACCCCAGATAGTCACTGCCCTCTTTTGTCTGGGCCCCAGAAGGGGACACATGGAGCAGAGTTTTCCCAGCCAACTTACAGACATCACGAGTGTGAAAATAAATGCTTGGCTTTATGACACTGAGTTTTAGAATGGCTGTGTTTGATGGTATTACTGTGGTGATAGCATTTTTATAGGATGGTCATTTATGTTTATTCCAATTTTTATTAAAAATTTACAATGAATATCTAGCACTTTACACATATCTCACAACCTTCAGCCTGACAAATTCCCAGAAGTATAATTGCTAGGTCAAATCTTAGTATTTTTGATGCTAAATAATGTTGATGGTGATAAATATTAAGATTTGTTGAACATTTTCTACATTCCAGACTCCAAGCTGTCATATGTGCCAAAAACTGTAAAGGATCTCAGATTTTACCCTACTTTCAAGCTAATAAGTTATTCTGCCACAGTTTCATGGATGCTGACAGAGACACGAGACTCCTGGGTAAGAGACAAAGGACTTTGTTACTCTGGACACAGCAAGCAGCATAAGGATCAGCATGTTTGCATTAGTTCCCTTTTCCTCAAATTACCAGAGGGGCCTCATTGCATATGAAGTGGATGGTGTTACAGGAAGGGATCCCTGAGCTTTGGGAATCCAAATCTTTTATAATGGACGGTAAGCAAGCCTTCCCTTTGCTCCAGGGGCAGACTCTATCTCTATTTTCCCTCTAAAAATATTCTTGAAAAGATTGTCCAGAGAAAGGGCAATCAGTGCCTTTCTTCACAAGTCATAGAGAAATGTGAGAGACCTAGAGACAATTGTATCCTGGTGGTGTTATAAACTTACTTAATCCTCTCTACTTTACAAATATGGAAACTAAAGTACGGAGAGTCTAGTAACTTTCCCAAGATCATACAGCTAAAGAGTCAGGCATATTGGTTAATATTTCTAGAACAAAGATAGATTTCTGTTTAAGAAAAATCTTTAATACTGTAATCCTAGAATAAGGAATATATGAACTCAATTTCTTCATTATCATATTAAATAGTAGTCCTTTGACTTCATTAAGCTGTTGAGTTTATATAAGGAAAAATATTATATCTTCATAGCACTGTATATAGAGAGAATGTTTTCCACGAGCAGTTATTTTAAGAAGCCAGGACGCTTTCCAGGTAGAGAATACACGGGGGTAGAAAATGAAACCAGCCAAGTTGTCAAAGGTTTCAAGAGACAGTATGCACTTCAGAGCTAATATAGAAGCTTGATTTTATCATCAATATGTTTGACTGAATTTACTATCTTTGTGGGTTTTCAGTACTGATTGTTATGGAGGAAACAAAGAAGAAAGCAATGTGAATATGGATTTTTCTGTTTGTTGAGTGCCAGAGGAGAAACAGTTCTACTTTGTCATATAATCTTATTAAATAATGTTTTATAAAGATTTAACCTTTTACCATTTGATCATTGTTTCACCGAGATATCCAAGTGATACCTTGATCTCGATTTGAATGTTTTTAGTGGAATACATATATTTATATTCTGTAGGGATTATCACTATTGTAACAAGGTGTCATCTCTGTCCAAATATAACTATGAGAGGTCTATAAAGGAATCATAGAACCTTAACAATAATGGAACAGATTCTGAGAAATAATATCTATAAATTGGCTGTTTAGAATTCAATGTCTGGGTAAAACATTATTTTGATTTCCACCTTTTTCACCCACCTGCAATTTCCTATATTTTAGATGAGACACATTCCTGTTGTAATACTGACCTGTAGCATATTCCAGAGCCTTGTGTTTTGAAGGGCGGAGTTAATCTTTGATTATTAAAAATAGGAGCATTCTTATTATTTATAGGAACACTTATCTGAATTCATTACTTACATTTAACTTATCAGATCAGTTCTTTAAGAACCTTTTTTCATTCCATAAATAAAAATTTTATTCTATTCATATGATTTATTGACTCACGGAACTCAAGGAGGTACTGAATATACAATAATGCAGCTAAATTTCAGAAACAAATGAACTAAGGTCCTTGCTGCAGTTATAACATTTCACCCCTTGAATTCTAAACAACCACTTTATATATTTTATTTCTCATCAATTTTCCCATTACTGTGCAGCTTCTCTTGGCTAAAAACTATGTGGAAAAGACTCTGGCTGTGCTGGAGACATATATACAGAACAAAGTATGAAAATGGAAATCCCCACAGTAACCCTGGAGATGAGGCACAGGTTCTGAGGAAAAGGAACAGTGCTGAGGAAACCCTCAATGATGCCCTCTGCAGGACCTCAATGATGCCCCTTTCTTTTCTCCCAATTTTCTACAGTAAGTTGCAGTTTACTCTTTCTTCATATGTAAGATGCTTCAAATAAATCAAAAAGCAGGCAAAGAAAGATATAAATAATGAGAACAATATAACCAAGTCTGAGATAATAATATTCATGTCACCAAACCTGCAGGTTAGGAATACAGAGCAAACTAATCATTCAATTCTGATACATATGTTGTAGACTTTCAGAGTTGGATATATAATGATTATCCCATTTTCTCCAATGAATCTCGGGTAATCACCAATGATAACTAATTGACTGATTCATTCATTTATTCAACAGCATACACTGAGATCTTACCTTATGCCAGATATTTAAAGAAGTACATTTATTTTATTTTTAATAGGTTATACATTCAAATGATTAAAAATGAAAATAATACTAAAAGGTATACACTGTAAAGTTTTATTCCCACAGAGGTTCCCAGCTACCATTTTCCCCATCCCACGTATCCTATAGGCAGAGTGACCATACACCCTGGTTTTCCTGGAACATTTCCAGTTTGTGCTTTTTATCTTGGTTTAATTATTAATAGTACCCCCTTTTTATTCTTGAAAATGTTCTGGTTTAAATAATAAACATGAGAGAAAAAAATCAATAAATTTGAAAACAGAAAATCAATAGAGAGAATCAATGAAACCAAAAGCTTGTTCTTTGGAAAAAAATCAATAAAATTGATAAACCTCTAGCCATATTGACCAAGAAAACAGACAGAAGACAAAAATTGCCAATATTAGGAATGAAAGAGGAACTATCACAACAGATCCTATAGAGAATAAAAGGATAATAAAAGAAGACTGCAAACAACTCTATGCCTATAAATCAACTCAGATAAAAGAGACCAATTATTAAAAGACAAAAATTACTTAAACTCACTAAAAACACTGCAATAACAAGAAAAAAAAGAAAGAAAAAAACCCAGTCCTATAGCTATTAAAGAAACTGAATTTGTAGTTCAAAACCTTTCAACAGAGAAAACTCCAGGCCCAAATGTTCACTGGCAAATTCTAAAAAACACTTAAGGAAGAAATAATATCAATTCTAAATAATCCCTTTCAGAAAATATAAGAAGAGGAAACACTTCTCATTTATTTTATACTGCTAGGATTATCCTAATATCACAGCCAAACACATTATAATAAACTGAAAATAAATACCAGTATCCCCCCTACAAACATAGATACAAAAATCCTCAATAAACTATTAGCAATAAGAATGGTACATATATAAATGGAATATTACTCAGCCATAAAAATGAACGAAATAATGCCATTTGCTGCAACCTGCATGGGCCTAAAGATTATCATACTAAGTGAAGTAAGTCAGACAGAGAAAGACAAATATCATATGATATCACTTATATGTGGAATCTGAAAAGATGATACAAATGAACTTATTTACAAAACAGAAACACTCACAGACTTAGAAAACAAACTTCTGGTTACCAAAGGGGAAAGGTTGCAGGGAGGGATAAATTAGGAGGTTGGGATTAACATATACACACTACTAAATATAAAATAGATAATCAGGGCTTCCCTGGTGGCACAGTGGTTGAGAGTCCGCCTGCCGATGCAGGGGATACGGGTTCGTGCCCCAGTCCAGGAAGATCCCACATGCCGCAGAGAGGCTGGGCCCATGAGCTATGGCCACTGGGCCTGAAGGTCCAGAGCCTGTGCTCCGCAGTGGGAGAGGCCACAACAGTGAGAGGTCCGCATACCGCAAAAAAACAAAACAAAACAAAAACAAATAAAATAGATAATCAATAAGGACCCACTGTATAGCACAGGGAACTCTACTCAATATTCTGTAATAACCTATATGGGAAAAGAATCTGAAAAAGAATAAATATACGTATACGTATAACTGAATCACTTTGTGTACACCTGAAAGTAGCACAACATTGTAAATCAACTATAGTCCAATATAAAATAAAAATTAAAAGAAAAACTATTAGCAAATCAAATCTAGGCATATATAACAAAAATAATACAGACTGACCAAGTCAGGCAAAACCTAGGAATACAAGGTTGGTTCAACTTCTGAAAACACAGTGTAATTCACCACATTACCAGACTAAAGAAGAAAACAAAACAAAACAAAACATGATTATCTCAATAGCATTTGACAAAATTCAACACCTCTTCATAATAAAAACTCTCAACAAACTAGAAATGGAAGGAAAATTCCTTAACCTGATAAAGGATAACCATAAAAAAACCTACAAGTAATATCAAACTTAATGGGAACATGGTAAAGATAATCTCCTTTCACCACTCCTACTCAGCACCACAGTGAAAGTCCTAGCCAGTGCAACAAGGTGAGAAAAATAAAGTCATTTCAGACTGTAAGGGGGGAAAATACTCTATATACAGTTGACAGGATTTTTACATAGAAAATCCCCCAAAATAGAGCAAAAACAGTTCCTAAAACTAGTAAGTGAATTTACCAAAGTCACAGGATAAGAGATAAATACAAAAGTCAGTTACATTTCTATAAACTAACTTGGATTTAAAATTTTAAAAACAATATTTACAATAGCACCAAAAAAAGAAAACATAGATATAAATCAAAGTATGAATAGGATCTATATGCTGAAAACTACAAAATACTGATAAAATAAATCAAAGAAGACTTAAATAAGTAGAGAGATATATCATGTTTGTGGATTGATAGACTCAATAATATTAATCCTAAATTCTCCCCAACTTGATATACAGATTCAGCATATTCCCCATCAAAACCTTAGCAGAATTTTTTGTAGGTATCAACAAGTTGATTTTTAAATTTCTAGGGAAAGGCAAAAGAATTAGAATAGCCAAAATAAAGTTGAAAAAGAAGAACAAAGTTGGAAGACTACGCTTTCTGATTTCAAGAAATACTGTAAACTACACTAACCAAAGACAGTGTTGCACTAGAAGAAAGGATGGATAATCTTTCCAACAATAGTCCTAGAATAATTGGATGTCCATAACCAAAAACAAAACAACTTATACCTCATACCTAATTTTAAAAAATAACTCTAGATCATAGACCTAAAAGTAAAACACCAAATGGTACAACTTCCAGAAGAAATCATAGGAAAAAATCTGCATGACCTAGGGTTAGGCAAGGGATTTTTAGGTATGACACCTAAAGAGCAATACATAAAAGAAAAAAAACTGGTAAGTTGGTTCTATCAAAATTAAAAACTTTTGCTCTGCAAAACACCGTTCAGAGAATGAAAAGACAAGCCACAGACTAAGAGAAAATGTTGTCAAATCATATTTTGATAAAGGACTTGTATCTCAAAAAATTGATCAGAAAAAAACCACCCCATTTTTAAAATGGGCAAAAGGTATGAACAGACAAATTATTATAAAAGATACATTCATGTCAAATAAACATATGAAAATATGTTCAACATCATTAGTCACTGAGGAGATGTGAACTAAACCACAAGATACTACTACACACTTACTAGAATGGCTAAAGAAAAAAAGTACTGACACTATCAAGTGTGGACAAGGATGAGAAGCAACTGGGAATGCCATACATTGTTGATGTATATGCAAGATGGTAGAGCCACTGTGGAAAGCAGTTTGGCAGTGTCTTACAAATTTAAACATGTACCTACTATATAATCCAGAAATCCCACTCCTAAGTGTTTAATCCAAGAGAAATGAAAAATTTATTTTTACACAAAAACTTCTATGCAAATATTTATAGAAGCTTTATTAACAACCACCTCCCCAAACTGGAAACAACTGAGATGTCCTTCAACCAGTGAATGAATAAGCAAACTGATATATCAATACAGTGGAATGCTAGTCAGCTATAAAAATGAATATTTTTTTTATGGTACACGGGCCTCTCACTGTTGTGGCCTCTCCCGTTGCGGAGCACAGGCTCCGGACACGCAGGCTCAGCGGCCATGGCTCACGGGCTTAGCTGCTCTGCGGCATGTGGGATCTTCCCGGACCGGGGCACGAACCCGTGTTCCCTGCATCGACAGGCGGACTCTCAACAACTGCGCCACCAGGGAAGCCCAAAAATGAATTATTGATTCATGCAACAACATGGATAAATCTTAAATGCATTTGCTAAATGAAAGAGGTCAGACCTAAAGGGTATGACTGCATTAACATGACATTTTGGAAAAGCAAAATTATGGGTATGGAAAACATATCAATAGTTGTCAGAGGCTGGGAGGTAGGGGGGGAGGGATTGACTATTAAGGGGTAGAATGATGGAATTTTGAGGGTGAGGAAACTTCTGTATACAACTGTGGTGGGAGATAGAAAACTCTAATAATTTGTTGAAACTCATTGGACTGGACACCACAAATAGTACATTTTACCATATGGAAATTAGAGAAAACCAACCAGGATTTGGACAGAACACAAGCTGGAATGCAGACTGGGACATATAAATCTAACTGTATTCCAAATAAATCCAATAGCCACCCTGAAGCAGGTGGAGAAGAAAGGAGTGACCCAAGTAACTTTGGAAAATGGTGTTTGGACTGGGTGCTATAAGGCTAAAGACAAAAAGATCTGTGCCCAAGCAACATGCTCTAGTTTTAAATGTGTTTCTTTTCCGGTATGGATTAGCAATTTTTAAAACTGCTTTTTATGTGTACTAGGGTTGAACAAACAAGTAGATGTATTGTGGATAATGAGAGCCAGGTTTCCCACAGTCACAGAAAGAAGTTAAAAGAAAAGGGCAAAAGTTAGAATAAACTGTGGTGCTGGATTTGAGTGGGAATATCACTATGAACTCATGTCTTGTTTATATATCCACGCATTTACATACATGTAAAACATATATATATATATATATATATATATATATATATATATATATACACAGATAGATACAGAAATATAGATATATTAATGTATATGCATGGGGTGGTATTTATACATATATTTCCTATCTCTGTCTTCTGAGAGGAACTAGAAGCAGTGATAGCCTAGCATTCAGATTTTAAATACCATTCTTTAATAAAAAGAAACAGGGCTCCTTGGAGAAGTGGTTGAATCTAGGGCTGGGCCAGGAAAATACAAGATGAGCCTGGAAATCTTGCAATGATAGAAAGTAGGGTAGTGCTTAAAGAAAAAAAATGAGACACAGTGGCTCCTTAATGGTCTCTGAATGGCCAAAGCTGGAACAATTTCAGAAATAAAAGAATAATGGTATTGAATTATAACCTAAAGAATAAAATAAATATCCTTAAGCTCATACTGATGTAAATAACTGAATAAATCAATAAATGGGAGAAAACATACAACTCGTCTCTACAAAAGAACTCAAACTAGTAAATGAGGAAAAGAGAAAGCCACCATTAACACACCATAAAAGCTGTTAGCAAGAAAAACCAGCTAAATTTAGTGGGTGAAAGTTTAAGGAGAAACAGGATATTTGCACAGGCTTGAAGTGTCTCTCCCCAAATACTTATTAGTTACAGAGAAGAACACAGTAAGATTACTGGAGAAATCTAACAGGCATCACCCTAAGCAAGGGATGAATATTAACTTAAACAGTAATAAGGCAGGCATATCATGTCCCCCCGAATATGAGGCACCAAGAAGTACACAATATCACTTCTGTGGTATTTTTCCCAAATTGCATAACCTCGATCTAGTCATGAGAAATCATGACAAACCCAAATTGAGGGACATTTTACAAAATAACTGACCAGTAGTCTTCAAAGATCCTAAGGTCATGAAAGACAAAGGCTGAGGAAGGAGACAGGACAAGTAAATGCAATGTAGGCTCCTGGATTGCATCCTGAAACAGAAAAAAGACATTAGTGGATAAACTGATGAAATCCAAATGCAGCTTGTTGTTTCATTAACTGTATCATACCAGTACTAATTTCTTAGTTTTGATCACTGTACCATGATTATGTAAGATTAGTCAGGGGCCTCCCTGGTGGCGCAGTGGTTGAGAGTCCGCCTGCCGATGCAGGCGAGACGGGTTCATGCCCCGGTCTGGGAGGATCCCATATGCCGCGGAGCGGCTGGGCCCGTGAGCCATGGCCGCTGGGCCTGCGCGTCCGGAGCCTGTGCTCTGCAACGGGAGAGGCCACAACAGTGAGAGGCCCGCATACCGCAAAAAGAAAAAAAAAAAAAAAAGATTAGTCAGGAGAGTGAGACATAACCTCTGTAGAAGCATTCAAAATGTATTCATTAATTCATTCACTAAACAAGAACTTATCAAGCCTCTACTGTCTGCCAGGCATTGTGCTTGCTGTTGAAAATTTAAAAATCAAAATAAAGAGAACAAAGGTCCTGTCCTCAAGTAGCTTACAGTCTAATCAAGGGGAGGTAAGGCACACTGACAATTACGCTGTACAATAAACACTTTGGGAGGGAACAGAATGGCTCTACAGAAGAGGTTACATTTCTGTTGAATTCACCACACTGATAAGAGGCAGGGCATGCCTGGCGGAGGGCGCAGAGCCTGCAAGCACAAAGACGTGCCTGTAGGCTTGAATTCAAGGTTCCCTTGGGGGGCCAGATGCAGATGAGGCTGGTGGATTAGGCTGAAGCCATTAGAAACTTGGGCTTCATACTGTTCAATGGGAAACTAAAAGTTCAAGTGGGGAACTATTAAATGTTTTTAAGCAAAGGAATAAGATAATCAGATTTACTTTCTCAAAAGATCATTTTAGTAGCTATATGAAGGATGCTTTGGGAAGAGTGATCAGAAAACCAGTTAGAAGGCTATCATACTAGTCATGAGAGAGGATGGTCCTCATGGAATCCCTAGGATTTCCATGGCTGAAAAGACCTTGTTTTTGAGTGGGGTCAAGAAGTGTGAAACTATTTATCAATTGAAAATCAAGAGGGAAATCAGAAAAAAAATCAATATGTTCAGGCACTTAGAATAAAAACAGACTTTTAGGGCTTCCCTGGTGGCGCAGTGGTTGAGGGTCCGCCTGCCGACGCAGGGGACACGGGTTCATGCCCCGGTACGGGAGGATCCCACGTGCCGCGGAGCGGCTGGGCCCATGAGCCATGGCCGCTGAGCCTGCGCGTCTGGAGCCTGTGCTCCACAACGGGAGAGACCACAACAGTGAGAGGCCCGCGTACCACACACACACACACAAAAAACCCCAGACTTTTAATAAAGTAAATTCTCAGGTGTCCAGAAACCCCTTCTCTAACAAATGAATTAGTTTATTGACGACTTCAGATTCTTTAACTCTGTAATTGCCTGACTTAAGTTCTAATGTGGTTTACCAAATGGTAGAGGAAAATAAATTAAAAACACTAAATTTAATCAATTTGGCTCCCTGACTGCTGTTTAATATGGAGAGTCAAGGAGAAGGTGAAAACTGTCATTACACTGAAGTGTGCAGATTATCTACCAGGTGCATACACATATCCCCCATCTTCATCCATAAATCAGAGGTCACTGCAAGAGAAAACTTACGAGTAATTGGCTCTTTGTATTGACGCTCTAAAATACTCTCCCACTTTTCATATTAAAAGCTTTATTTGGCCCCTTCACCTGAATGACGTTTGCGGTGCTCGTTTCTCTTTCACCGAATGGCCCCACAGTTTGATGAATATGCCTTACAGCTGTGGTTTGGACATTCTCTCCATCTCACGTGAGTCTCACCTATCAGAATAAGAATTGCCAGATCAATTCAGCCAGCCACTCGCTAAGCAAAGGAGGACTCATCTCGGATCTGACTGCATTCACTTGAGGGCTAAAGTTCTTCTCAGCTGCAACCCCAGAGAGACGAGAAGAATACATTAATTGCCCTGGTGCTGGTAAAAGGTGTTCTGTCCAGCTACCTAAAGCAAAGCCGTGTTGCCTTTTCACTGTAGAAGACTTCCCGGTAAGTGTGAATTCCCAGTCTTAACAGCAAAACTCAGAAACGACTGCAGTTTTACTCTCGGTGCTCTCTCTCGTTTCGCAGCTACTTACAGTCAAACAGAAATACCTACTCACCTGTAGACAAAGCAAGAAATAAATTATGCTGAAGAGACAAAAAACCGGAGAGCAGACATGTGTTTTACTCTCGGTCTGGCCATGATGAATGAGGATGAAGAGGGGCTTGTTTTTTTCTTCAATGAGAATGTTTGAGCTCAGTATTTTTACCATTTTTTATGCTCATTAACAAAATCTTATTTTCCTGTCGTTCATAAGTTACTTGATACTTTCATCCTTCTAAAACTCAAAACATTTTCTTCTCTTGGACTCTGACCGGATGCAGGGTATGTGTCAAATGACCCAAACGCCGCACGCTCACCGGCATGGGACGAGTAATTCCGCAAAGCGGACGCCGCAGGACCTCCGGGACGTGAGTGGGCTGAAACTACCTATCCCGGCGTGCCCCGCTCGCGAGCACAACGAAGATCTGTAGTCGTCCGGGTCACGGGGCTGCGCGCTCCGTGCGCGCCCCCGGGTAGCGGCCTGGGTCCCGCCCAGGGCGGAGGGCCCTCCAGGGCCGGGAAAACTGTGATTCCCGGCATGCCCTGCCACGGGTGCGCCTGCGTACGGGAGCTACCTCGCGGAAGAGCGGGTAGGTTTAAGCGCTGTCTTAGTTCCATAGAAACCAGCCCACCTGCTGAAGGACAGAGCCACAGGCGGAACGATGGACTGTGGGGTGAGGCTGCGGGGCCATGGGAGGTCCGGAGTCCGCGGGGGCGGGTCGGCAGTTCAGATAAGGTCCCAGTCATCTCTCCCTGCCGCCCTCTCCCCTAGCTGGCGGAGTTTACTCTTGCCCTCTGGACCTCAGGACCCTGATTAATGGCGCTTCTGCGCTGGATGCTGATGAAAACCGTTTAGGAGCGAGGTTTGCATTGACCTGGCTCCAACGGGGGAAGGATAGCCACCAGAGAGGGCCGCGCATAAGCCCCAGTCCGACTTTTCTTTATTTATATGTTAGGTTGATGTTATAGGTTCCTGGGAAAGCCATTTCGTTAATTTTATGGTTTTGCCACCGGTTATCTTCCCTGGCCCACTCGTTAGAATGCAGGTGTCAGGAATTTACATTCGTTCATTGCTGTTTCCCCAGCTCCTACCAATTAGGCTGGAACAAAGTTAAGTTTTTGTTGAACTCTACCGCTGTTTGCCACCCACAATGTCCCATGTACTGTCTGGGCTCTGAAGATAGAAAATGATTAAGAATCTGACCTTACTGAGGTGAAGCTCGGGTTAGTCTGGCTTGAATGCTCCACACTGATCTTGGAGCGCCCAGGACTGGGTCCTTGAATCTTTTCTGTTCTCTGTTATCCAGTCTTCACGGCTTTAAAAGCCATGTATATATTGACAACTTCAGAATTTATATCCCTTATTTGGAGTCAGGGGAGAAAGGTCCACCTTTCTCCCCTGACTCCAAATCTACAAATTCAGTCAGGTATTGGGCATCTTTCGTGTTTTAAATTTAACATTTCCAAAACAACTCTTGATCTTTCCTCCTGAAACTTGTTCTTCCTAAAGGCTTTCATTGTCTCAGTTAATGGCATCCAATGCATCCTTCCAATGCATCCTTTCTCATCTAATCTATCAACCAAACCTATCTTTAACATATGTCTGGACTCTGACCACTTCTGACTGTTCCGTTGCTAGCACCCTGGTCCTAGCCAGCGGCATCTCCCTTGGGTTATCGTAGTAGCTTTACAAGTGGTCTTCCTACTTTGCTGTTGTCTTTCTACCATCTCTGCCTGGCTACCATCTAGGCAGGCTGATCGAGTTAAAAGTTAAGGTAGATCACAACACTTCTCCACTCTAAACCCTCCAATAGCTCTGAAAGTAAAGGCAGACCTTTACAATAGCCTTTAAGGCTCTATGTAACCTGTCCTGTTATTACTCTCTGACCTTATCTCCCACTATTCTCTCCTTCACTTTGTGCTTCCCAGTCAAACTGACCTCCTTACTGTTTGTGGACCCATCAGGCCTTCTGACTTGCACTCTCTGTTCACTCTTTCTGGACCTTTCTGTCCCATCCAGATGTCACTCCTGTACCTCCTTCCCAGGTCTTTGCTTAAATATCATCTCAGGGAGGTTTCCTTTGACCGCTCTGTTTAAAATGGAAGCCTGCACCACAGCCTCCCTCCCATCCTCTTTCCTGCTTTTTCTCCATTGTACTTATCACCAGTGAACAAACTATATATTTTACTTATTTCTTCAACTGGAATATAAGCTCCAGGAGGGCAGGGAGTTAGTCTCTTTCTATCACTGCTGTATTGCCTGGTGTCAAAACAGTTTCTGGCTCATGGTAGGCGTTCAGGCGTTTATTGGACATATGAGTGAATGAAGAAAATATTTCTGACCAAATTATTTTCCAGTGATTGTGGTAAGAAACACTGAGTTCCTGGCCTGTTACTTTGGAACCAAGAGCATCTAGTTGTAGCTATTGCCAGATATAAGAATGGAGCCTGTGCCTACAGAAGCAAGTGTTGCCTTTTCAAAGCCACCTGGCTTTTACTAGTATATTACTTATGACATTTGTCTTATTCATGCCATGCTTTCAGTGAGGTAACCTGAGCTCTCTGGAAATACTTGCCCTAAACATAGAGACAGCACTGTATTAATTTGATAATGATATATTTTTAAAAATAAAAGCTTATATCTTCGTATTTTTATTCTCGTTGCTATAAAGCATCAGGGCTTAGGTTCAAGGCTGCATTCAATGATATTTACTCCCTTTCAAAAACAGCAAAGCACAGATATGTTCAAGCTATAGTCTCTTTGCTGGAATATTAGCAATTAGAGCTAAGTTCTCTTCTTGTAAGAAGAGTTATGGCTTCTATCCCCATAAGTTATAGATAGAGTTGAAAGTCTGTAACTTCTTAATAACATATAGAGTTATAAGTCTACTGAGCATGGAAGTCATAGAGTTATGGCCACTGACCTCCAGGTGGCCTGTGGATTGTGTGTGGAGGCATGGTGTTTCTGTTACCCTTGCTTGGACCTGCCGGATGAGGGAGGAGAGGCAGGGGTATGAGCAACTGCAACGAAAATGAGAATCTCTCCTGACCCTAAACCTCAACTCAACGGATTCACTGGATCCCAAGTTCTTACTTTACTCTTCCTTTAACAGGCTCGCAGGTACTCAGGGACTTCCTGGTGGATATTAAGGCTGTCCTGCTCTCGCTCCTGGGCCACCATTGCTTCCATTTTGTTTCTGAGGGCTCTCCTGACCTTGACATTGTTTTTCTCCCCATGTGGAGAGCAGGTAGGGAAGAATTTTCAACTAACCCTGAGACCTGTTTGTAATAAATCCTCAAAGGGTAGATTGTCTTGTTTCGTTTTTGAATCCACTTCTTTGATGACCTGAACCTCACTGATTGACTAAGAGGATATTTCAAGGACAACACCATGTATTTCACTCAAAAGCTTTATCCTCTGCCCACCGTCAGTCAGTGCCCCAGGCACCTCGATCTCTCCCTCCTTAGGATGAATTTTCTATAAACCTCCTCTCCCTCAGAGGCTGGGGGCCAAGTTTCTTCTTCCTTTTTGCTTGAGAGTATTTTTTCTCTCCAGAAGCCTGAGACGCTCCAGTATAGACCAGGTTCAGGTGGGTGTGAGTGATGATGCCAATCAAATTCTTACCTAAACATATATAGACTTACTTTCTCTTTTCTGAGAAAATGAAGCCATTTAATTTGTGTTGTTTTCCATCTTGTTTTTATGGCTGAATGCGCACACATACCTTGTAAGATTATGTAAGCCTTTTTTTTGTTTGTTTTGTTTTGTTTCTAGATTATTTATCATTTTAGTCACAAGAATATTATTCTATACCTGTGCATTTGCTTTTTTTTCGCTTTATAACAAATTTAATCAGTTATATATATGTTCCCATATCCCCTCCCTTTTGCGTCTCTCTCCCACCCTCCCTATCCCACCCCTCCAGGCGGTAACAAAGCACCGAGCTGATCTCCCTGTGCTATGCGGCTGCTTCCCACTAGCTATCCACCTTACGTTTGGTAGTGTATATATGTCCATGCCGCTCTTTCACTTTGTCACAGCTTACCCTTCCCCCTCCCCATATCCTCAAATCCATTCTCTAGTAGGTCTGTGTCTTTATTCCTGTCTTACCCCTATGTTCTTCATGACATTTTTTTTCTTAAATTCCATATATATGTGTCAGCATACAGTATTTGTCTTTCTCTTTCTGACTTACTTCACTCTGTATGACAGACTCTAGGTCCATCCACCTCATTACAAATAGCTCAATTTCATTTCTTTTTATGGCTGAGTAATATTCCATTGTATATATGTGCCAGATCTTCTTTACCCATTCATCCGATGATGGACACTTAGGTTGTTTCCATCTCCGGGCTATTGTAAATAGGGCTGCTATGAACATTTTGGTACATGTCTCTTTTTTTTTTTTTTTTTTTTGCGGTATGCGGGCCTCTCACTGTTGTGGCCTCCCCCGTTGCGGAGCACAGGCTCCGGACGCGCAGGCTCCGGACGCGCAGGCTCCGGACGCGCAGGCTCAGCGGCCATGGCTCACGGGCCCAGCCGCTCCGCGGCATATGGGATCCTCCCAGACCGGGGCACGAACCCGTATCCCCTGCATCGGCAGGCGGACTCTCAACCACTTGCGCCACCAGGGAGGCCCTACATGTCTCTTTTTGAATTATGGTTTTCTCAGGGTATATGCCCAGTAGTGGGATTGCTGGGTCATATGGTAGTTCTATTTGTAGTTTTTTAAGGAACCTCCATACCGTTCTCCATAGTGGCTGTACCAATTCACATTCCCACCAGCAGTGCAAGAGTGTTCCTTTTTTTTCCACACCCTCTCCAGCATTTATTGTTTGTAGATTTTTTGATGATGGCCATTCTGACTGGTGTGAGATGATATCTCATTGTAGTTTTGATTTGCATTTCTCTAATGAGTAAAGATGTTGAGCATCCTTTCATGTGTTTGTTGGCAGTCTGTATATCTTCTGTGGAGAAATGTCTATTTAGGTCTTCTGCCCATTTTTGGATTGGGTTGTTTGTGTTTTTGTTATTGAGCTGCATGTGCTGCTTATAAATTTTGGAGATTAATCCTTTGTCAGTTGCTTCATTTACAAATATTTTCTCCCATTTTTAGGGTTGTCTTTTGGTCTTGTTTATGGTTTCCTTTGCTGTGCAAAAGCTTTTAAGTTTCATTAGGTCCCATGTGTTTATTTTTGTCTTTATTTCCATTTCTCTAGGAGGTGGGTCCAAAAGGATCTTGCTGTGATTTATGTCATAGAGTGTTCTGCCTATGTTTTCCTCTAAGAGTTTGATAGTGTCTGGCCTTACATTTAGGTCTTTAATACATTTTGAGCTTATTTTTGTGTATGGTGTTAGGGAGTGATCTAATCTCATACTTTTTCATGTCCCTATCCAGTTTTCCCAGCACCACTTATTGAAGAGACTGTCCTTTCTCCACTGTACATTCCTGCCTCCTTTATCAAAGATAAGGTGACCATATGTCCGTGGGTTTATCTCTGGGCTTTCTATCCTGTTATGTAAGCCTTTTTTTTTTTTTTTTTTTTTTTTTTTTTTTGCGGTACGCGGGCCTCTCACTGCTGTGGCCTCTCCCGTTGCGGAGCACAGGCTCCGGACGTGCAGGCTCAGCGGCCATGGCTCACGGGCCCAGCCACTCCGCGGCATGTGGGATCTTCCCGGACCGGGGCACGAACCCGTGTCCCCTGCATCGGCAGGCGGACTCTCAACCACTGCGCCACCAGGGAAGCCCTAGCCTTTTATATCTATTTTGGGTACCTTGGGGAAATAACAGCAAAATTATGACATTTGGACAATTACACGAAAAAAAATTAGGTGGGAATCTGCATCTTATTAAAAATATGTGGGAAACTTGTACTCCATTTTCTGTATTTTCTTTCCAAAAATGAACTTTTATATTTGTCTTAGTATTATGTATCTGACTTCTGACATAAATTAATTAGACAGTCCTTTATATTATAACCAGCTCCCTGGGCCTAACAAGTTGCCACAGAAATTGCCCTCCCCTCCCACCTCCGGCACCGCTTGTCATTTTCTTTACCTCCTCCTTCTTCCTATTTCTCTACCAACTATTATCTGGGACTACTATGTATTCCAGGACTGCTTTTGTTGCAAGCAACAGGAAAGTGTGACTCAACAGAAGTTTATGTTTCTCACATAAGCAAAGTTTGGAGGTTACTAGTTTTATTTCAAAAAGTCAGGTTAATCTGAGCTTCTCTGGCCTTTTCCTTGTTTCTCAGATGCTGGTGATCCCCGACTCTTTGTTTACATTTAACAGTGAGGTACTGCATGGCTGACTTAAAGAGAGCCCTCAGAGCTCCAGGCACCATACAGGGGAAGGAAAGGACAGGTGCCATCATTTCTGTTCTTTTTATCAGAAAAAAAAAGTCTTCCCAGAAGCTTCTTGCAAACTTCTGCCTAAAGTCTCACTGGCCAGGATATGTGACATGGATGTGCCAGCTGTAAGGGAGGGTGGAGACATGAACTTTTCAACTTCTTTTGGAGGTTGGACAAAGGAGCCAACTGCCTGTCACAAACCCCATTAAACACCTTTTCCATCCTTTTTCTCCCAACCCCAGGCCTGGTTTCTTTCTATGTTGGCAGTAGCCAGACAGCAGGTGACAGAAAATGGAATGGAGGGTAAACCCATCTGGTGTTTCTTCACTGTTACCTCTCTCTTTTCTTCCCACCCCACACTATTGGTAGTTCCCCCAACCCTAGCCCTTGTTTCATGGCAGTAGAACCAGCCCTAAGGTTTGTCTTCGAGGCTCTTCTTTCTGTTATCTGAGGCACACTGTCCTGGCCCATGTGGTCACCTGAGCAGGAAACTCCAAACCTGGCTTTTTTCAGAAATGTAGCTGAACCTTGCTTCACATCTTTGTGTATCCAGAGCCTCTATTAATATCTGTGTCTACTTTTGTCATTCCCTTCAAGAATGACTTGAAAGCATGAAAAGCAGTTAATAGAAGAGAACTTCTTTACCCCCTGTCCTTAAGCTGTTTCTTAACAGAAAATCTAAAGAATTCAAAAAGGTTATGTGTGTCGGAAATGCATTCTGTTTTATAGAGCAGCACAAAGGAGATAAATCTTGGTCAGGAGCACAAAATAAGAATAAAAAGAAAATTTGTACCCTTTGACCTACATCATTCCATTTCCCCTATCTTCCAGCCCCTGGCAACCACCATTCTATTCTCTGTTTCTATGAAATCAGATTTTTTTGTTTGTTTGGTTTTTAGAGTCCATATATAAGTGATAACCACACACTGTTTTTTCTCTGCCCAGCTTATTTTACTTAGCATAATGCCCTCCAGATTCATCCTGCAAATGGCAGGATTTCCCCTCATGTGGCTGAATAACATTCCATATATATATATATATATATATATATATATATATATATGTAAATCACATCTTTATCTGTTCATCCACTGAAGGACGTTTAGGTTGTTTCCATCTCTTGGCTATTGTGAATAATGGTGCAGTGAACATGGATATGCAGATATCTCAAGATATTGATTTTAGTTCCTTCAGATATATACCCAGGAGTGGGGTTGCTGGATCATATGGTAGTTCAAGTTTTAATTTTTTGAGAAACCTCCATACTGTTTTCCATTATGGCTGTACCAGTTTACATTCCCACCAACAGTACATAAGGTTCCCTTTCCTCCACATCCTTGCCAACGTTTGTTACCTGTCTTTTAAAACTAGCCATTCTAACAGGTGTGAGCTACTATCTTGTGATTTCGATTTGCATTTCCCTGATGATTGGTGATGTTGAGCATCGTTTCATGTACCTGTTGGCCACCTGTATATTTTCTTTAGAAAAATGTCTATTTAGGCCCTCTGCCCATTTTTTAATTGGATTATTTCTTCCTTTGCTACTGAGTTGTATGAGTTCTTTATATATTTTGGATATTAACCCTTTATCAGATATATGGTTTGCGAATATTTTCTCCCATTCTGCAGGTTGCCTTTTCAAATAAGACATTCTGAGGATCAAATGTATAACATGGTGACTATAGTTAATAATATGGTATTGTATACTTGAAAGTTGCTGAGAGTAGATCTTTAAGTATTCTTAGCACAAAGAAAAAAAGTTACTTACGTCAACTATGTGAGGTTGTTAATTATGTGGATGTGTTAATTATTTTGATCTTGGTAACCATCCTGCAAGGTATATGTATATAAAATCATCGTGTTGTACACTTTAAATGTATACAATTATATTTGTCAACTCTTCCTCAGTAAAGTATTTGTTTGTTTGTTTGGGGTTTGTTTTGTTTTGTTTTAAGTAAAAAGAGAGAAACAGGCCGTTCTCTGGGACCAGTGGGGGAAAGACAGAAGGTGGTTAGAGAGCTGTCCTCAGTGGCTGTAACAGTGTTACATTGGCAAGACGCTCAGCCTTTCCGCTGGTGCCCCCTTAAATCCTGCCACCAGTTTTAAGACTTCTTTAATTCCTTCCCTGGGTCCTGGGGACCACCTTCAGTGACTTGAACCTAAGGGAGTCCCCACTTCCATTGCCTGGGATACCTTGGGGAGGCATCTAATCACACAGCAAGTGGGAGAGAAAGTTGTATTACGAATATCCCAGGTGGGGCCTTTGTGAACACATTCCCACAGATACACCATTGCTAGTGATGCTTAAGGTTTATGGTTTGATTAGTATAGAACTGTCTGTACAGGATAGAGTTGCAGGAAAATGTCCTTAAAGTTTCCACCAATGATCTTGTCATTGAACTTTGAGCACATGATTCGTTTAAATGTTGGGACTTCTTATAAGCTGATTCTGCTTCTGTCACTAATACCTGAAAGAGTAGTCTCACTACTCCCATTTACTCTCATGTGGTCTTGCGGGAGGAGTCTGGAAATTTGATGTCAGTAAGTGTAAAAGAGTCTTTGCTATGAAGTTATGTTTGCAAGTTCTTTTTAAAAGTCACTGCTTCAAGGTAGTTGGTAAACCTATTTTATGACAACTGCTCAGAGATCCAAGTACTGTAGAGTGTTGTTTTGTTTTGTTTTCAGAACGGTTGGATGGGAATATGTTAAAATGAAAATGGCTGGCAATGAAAAGAGGTAATAACTTCTTCAGCCAAATCATAGGTCCTAGTGTATGTCTAATAGTAGCAGACAGGTTAGACTAGACTGTGCTGCAGTACCAAACTACCTAACAATCTGTGGCTTATAACAACATTAGTTTCTTGCTCACTCACACTGTATGTCAAGGATGGGCCATGGCTCTGCTCATGTAATCTTTACTCTGGGATCTTGGCACATGGAGCAGGCCCTATCTGGGATGATGCTCATCGCATGGAGAAGGGAAAAGAGATGATGAATGACAAGTTGGCTCTTAAAGCTTCTACCCACATTTAATTGACCAAGGCAGGACACATGACCATTTCCAAGCTCAACAGGACAGGGATGTATAATCCTCCACAGGAAGGGGCAGTGGCTATTCTGAACAATAATAGAACCGACTACACTAATATTGTGACTTTAATCTCAGGTACATATGGAAACTGCAATGTCCAGAGCAGTCTTCTCTCCAGCCCGCTTCAATGTTACAGCTTCTGAAACATTCACGGTACTTCAGCAAAGGATGAGAATAGTTGAGAAACAGACCAGTTCTCTGAGGGATGACCTAATAATGTTGGACTTTGGTGAAAAAAAGGTAACAAATAAAAAAATTGTGTTACAATATCTTTGTAGGTTGAAGAAATTTTGCCTCACTGGTTACTAATAATGAGTCACAGTGTGGGTGGTTTGGCAGGTGAAATAAGTACTTAGAAAAGAATTGAGAAATAACATTAGAATACTAATTAGGAAATATTTGCAAGATAAAGAGTTGTCCTCCTGTAATGGAGCTACTACCACTATTCTAAACAGATTTTTAAAGTGTGTTAATTAGGTGCACAAACTTTGATATCCTATTCTCCCTCAATACTTGATTAAAAACAAATGTAATTTTTTACATAATTAGAAAAAAAATTGGGGCCTTTTTTAAAAATAAAAATAGACTTTGATATTAGTTAAGGTGAACATCTACAACTTGATTCATGCCATTAATATGGTCTGTATTTTCTTTCTCCAAATTTATTGTAAATTAAAAGAAAGGTTATAAGTCTTAAAAAAATTCATAGTTTAGAATGAAGTACTCAAAAGAAGAACTGTGTTTTTCCTTTGTGCTCCTGAAGAAGTTATTGCCATTAAAAGTTAGATTGTCAAAAGGCCTTGAGGAATCTGGGTGCTTAAGTGGCCAATGTTGAATTTACTGGTGTGATTGTCTTTAAAATTACGTATGTATTTCCTGAGTGTCTCTTATGAAGACCTAAAATTGGTATAGTTGGTATTATAGCACACATAGAATAAATAACTCTTCAGCAAAGATTAAATTTGTACCAATGTTGAGTATGTTAGAACAAAATGGGAATATTTATTATCA
Organism: Mesoplodon densirostris; assembly: GCF_025265405.1. Lineage (NCBI taxonomy): Eukaryota > Metazoa > Chordata > Mammalia > Artiodactyla > Ziphiidae > Mesoplodon > Mesoplodon densirostris. The sequence goes on from NC_082668.1 coordinate 54,026,234, forward strand.
CCTTGTTTACAAATTTTCTAAAAAGGATGTGAAATACTGCCTCCATGCTAACTTTAATTCTTAGTTTACCATTATAGAATTAGCATTTAACCTGTTTTATATATCACTTGCTTTTACATACAAAATAAGTTTACAAAAAATTCCGATTAAAATAACCGTTAAAAAATCAGTGGTCTTGGGCTTCCCTGCTAGTGCAGTGGTTGATAGTCCACCTGCCGATGCAGGGGACACAGGTTCGTCCCCCGGTCTGGGAAGATCCCACAGGCCGCGGAGTGGCTGGGCCCATGAGCCATGGCCACTGAGCCGGCATGTCCGGAGCCTGTGCTCAGCAAAGGGAGAGGCCACAACAGTGAGAGGCCCACGTACCGCAAAAAAAAAAAAAAAAATCAGTGGTCTTTACCCATCCCACATTGGTCTCGTCCTCTTTACCTAATAGTGCTCTCTATGTTTAAATTTGCAGGGGCTATCAGATACTGGTTAACTAAAGACTATAGTTTTTATACTCAGTAGAAGTGTTACATTGATTCGATGGTTGGGATTACCCTATAATATTGTTATATTGGGATCTTTGTCCAGAGTCCACTTGGAAACACCAAAATATTTAGAAGAGCCTGTGAGCCAGAACATCATTAGCCCTATCCAGAATGAAATAATTTGTTCAGGAAAAACTGATATTTTATGGAAGAACTGTGAGTTTCTGGTAAATCGAATGTGCCATCTGGAAAGCCTCATCCAGTCCTTGAAGATGAACATCTTCATCTGCAAACTGAAAAAGATTTGAACCCACAGAAAACAGGTATAAAGAGAAGAGAGTCATCAGAAATTCGGTCCTGTGTGGGTGCTTGATGAGTTCATGATTCTTTTCCTTTCCTGACCTTCTTTAAACTGCTTGATGACCCTCCTGTCCTGTCTGATAGATTTTCTAAAGGAAAGACTGAATACCACACAGGAGGAGCATTGCAAGGATCTGAAGCTATTGCAACTGGAAGTGATGAATTTGTGCCAGCAACTAAGAGATGTAAAAGAGAAAGAAGACACGGCACAAGATGAGGTGCAAAGGTTGACTGTGACTCTGCAGCTTGCCTCAGAGACAAAGGTTTGAGTCCAGAGTTCTGGAATACAAACTCACTGTTAATGTGTTAGCTGGAGGAGGCAACAGACCCATAAAGCTGACTTTTAAAAATAGGTGATGTTGGTGTGAGGATTCTTGACATCTGAAATTTATCTACATCGATAGCCTATAACATTGTGTGCTGTCGGTAATTGAGTATTTATAGATTCCTACCCTCTACCTGTGACTGTGCGGATCCAGAGATATGAGGGAGTCTGTGCTCTACAAGAGCTTGTATGCTAGCTGGGAGCACAAGGCACAGCAGGAGAAAAGAGAGAAAAGAAGGGTATAAGAAATATTAAAGGACAGTGTAGGACAATAAGCAAATATTGCCAACCAAGTGTTCTGTATTCAGGTGGGTTTGAGAAGGTACGCATGTCCTGTCTAGAACAGATTAGGCTAGGCTTCAAGGAAGACATGGGACTTGAGATGAGCCTTTGGAAGGCAAAGCAGTGAGGTGAGGACATTTAAAAGATCTCACACAGAGGCAGCAAAAAATAAGACTAGGGAAAAAAAAACTAATGATTTTGTTTTCCCTTCACAGGCCAGGCAGTGTAACAGATGTTATTTTGTTTAAAACATGTTTTGTTTAATCTCTGCAAAACCTCAAGATGGAAGATATTGTTGTCTCTCTCTCTCTCTCTTTTTTTTTTTTTTTCTGTACACGGGCATCTCAGTGTTGTGGCCTCTCCTGTTGCAGAGCACAGGCTCCAGACGCCCAGGCTCAGCAGCCATGGGTTACGGGCCCAGCCGCTCTGCGGCATGTGGGATCTTCCCGGACCGGGGCACGAACCCGTGTCCCCTGCATCGGCAGGCGGACTTCAACCACTGCGCCACCAGGGAAGCCCTACTGTCTCTATTTTAATGATGAGTGTACTGGGGCTCAGAGAGAAGTCATCTCTCTGAGATCACACTTGCCTGTTTTCTTCCTGTAACTCAGACTTGAACCTAGATCTTTCCCTTGGGTGCAGTTAGGAGGCAATGCATAAACTAGCTGGACAGGAGTGAGGATTTGTTTGTGTAAAATAAGTTGGAAATTGGCAAGGGATAACGTCATAGAGGATCTCAAAATCAATAATTAAGTAGTTGGGCTTGATCCTATGGGGAGTGATTAAATTTTTGATAAGAAAGTGACATAATTGAAAACAAGAAAACTAATCTAGCAGTAGTGTAGAGTATCAATTATAGGAGAAGAGATTGGAGATAGGAAAACCCATTAGGAATCCATTGCCTTATTTGAGACATAGACCTTATTAGGTCTGAACTACGGTTGTGGCATTTTGAGAGGAAAGATTTGTTAGAATGTGGTATTGGATAGGGGCTGAAGGTAGAGAAGAAGGTAAGGACAGCTTTGAGTTTTTACATCTTAGATTATAGTGCCATTAATAATAATATAAAAGAGGATGAATAGTGAAAGCTGTGTTTTTCATCCTCAACTCCTAAGCATAGATAATATTTGAGGCTACAAAAAATGGAGTACTTAAAAAAATAGGACTATACCCTGTAAGAAAAATGTCTAGCAATTACCAGGTTTTCCTGTGATTATTGAATTTTACATAGGAGGTACATGTGACTAATCATTTTTTAATTATCTGAAAGGGAAGATGATAGAAGTCATGAATGAAAGTAATAAAATAACTTTAAATATCTCATTGTAATAATTACTTTAGACTCATAATAAGAAGTGTTTATAACTGTATTCAGATTAGCATTTATAGGTTGCCCCAAAAAAGTCTAGATTTGAACTGTGATATACCATAGACAGTTTCTTCCTGTCATTTCAGATTATTTAGAACCTTTTCTCCTTCTATTTTTAGAAGAATGCAGCCATTATTGAAGAGGAACTGAAGACCACAAAACATAAAATGAACCTTAAAATTCAGGAGGTAAGATAAAAAGGAAGCTGGAAGGTGAAGGAGGCATTGGAATTGCAGAGGGGGAAGTCAAGGTAGTGGATAGAATGAAAAGAAACCATTGAAGAAGAAAATATGTGGCTGTTTATTCGGAAGATTTTAAAAATATGCCACATGATGTTATACCTGCCCGTATGTGACATCAAGACTTCCTTTCACCTCAGTACTGCCACAAAACCAGAAATAAAAAATAAATGCTCTCTGAGCCAGGAGGGAAACAGTTACCGTGAAACTAATGCAGTTGCCCATATACTAGAGTTAAGTGGACATAAAAAGGCCTTTTACACTAAAGTTGTGTTTAAAATAAAAAGCTTTTAATAAGTCTGCTCATCTAATTTTACCTTAAAACTTTCATTTCAGTCTAAATTTCAGTAGATAACAGATTGGAATTATGGAGTAGGTGGCTGCTAAAAGTTGTTGGACTAAAAATTTGCAGCTGAAAGTAGTGGAAGAGTCAGAAGAATTACCAGTTCAACACACCTTGACAGTGGCCTAAAAACCTCAATATTCCCTGACAGAATAATAGTTGACATTAGTCCAAACCAAAAGGATCAAGTTATATTTAAAATATTCTGTTATACAAAACAGAAATAGATATACTATTTTAAAAATTATGAATTTCAGTGTGTTTAGGGTGGTAAGTGTAGCTATCTGGGACATTCTTTCACGTAGAGTATTTTTTTTGCCAATAGTTACTGATAAAAGCAAGATTGTTCATTGTTAGTTGGAGTATATTGTTTCATGCTTTAAAAAATATTTTGGCTATTTTAATAGATTCCTTTTAGAGCAGTTTTAAGTTTTTAGAAAAACTGTACAGAAACAGCGTTCCCATATATCCTTTCTCCCCACCCCCAGAGCTTCCTCTGTTATTCACATTCTGTATTAGTCTGTGATGAACCAGTTTTGATACATGATTACTAAATTCACAGTTTAGATTAAGTTTTACTTTTTGGTCATCACAGTATACAGAATAGCTTCACTGCCCTAAAAATGCCCTGTGCTCTACATACACATCACCCCGCGCCTCTCTCCCCCACCCCTGTCTTTCCCCAAGCCCCTGGCAACCACTGATCTTTTCACTGTCTCTCTAGTTGGAATCATACAGCATGTAGCCTTTTTGGACTGGCTTCTTTCGCTTAGCATATGCATTTAATCCTCCATGTCTTTTCATGGTTTGCTAGCTCATTTCTTTTTATCAGTGAACAATAATCCATTGTCTGGATGTACCTTAGTTTATCCATTCACCTACTGAAGGACATCTTAGTTGCTTCCAAGTTTGGCAGTTATGAATAAAGCTGCTGTAAACATTCATATGCAGTTTTTTATATGGACATAAGTTTTCAACTCCTTTGGATAAATATCTAGGAGTACGATTCATACTTATCATATGATAAGCTTATGTTTAGCTTTCCAAGAAATTGCCAACCTGTTGCAGTGGCTATGCCATGTTGTGTTCCCACCAGCAGTGAATGAGAGTTCCTTTTGTTCCACATCCTCACCAGCATTTTGTGTTGTCAGTGTTTGGGATTTTTGCCAAATTTATAGGCGTAGGTACAGTATCTTGTTTTAATTTGCAGTTTTCTACGGACGTGATATTGAGCATCTTTTCATATGCTTATTTGCCATCTGTCTATCTTCTTTGGTGAGGTATCCTAGATCATTTGCTCACTTTGCAGCTGGGTTTTTTTTTTCTTATTGTTGAGTTTTTAGAGTTCTTTTTATATTTTTGATACCAATCCTTTATCCAGTATGTGTTTTACAAATATTTAATCCCAATCTTTAGCTTATCTTTTCATTCTCTTAACAGTGTCTTTTGCAGAGCAGACACTTTTAATTTTTGTGTGTGTGTGTGTGGTACGCAGGCCTCTCACTGTTGTGGCCTCTCCCGTTGTGGAGCACAGGCTCCGGACGTGCAGGCTCAGTGGCCATGGCTCACGGGCCCAGCTGCTCCATGGCACGTGGGATCTTCCCAGACCGGGGCATGAACCTGTGTTCCCTGCATCGGCTGGCGGACTCTCAACCACTACACCACCAGGGAAGCCCCAGATGCTTTTAATTTTAATGAAGTACAACTTACCCACTTTTTTTCCTGGATTGTACTTTTGGTATTATATCTATTAATAAAATATCATTGCCAAACCCAAGGTCACCTAGATTTTTCTATGTTATCTTTTAGAAGTTTTATAGCTTGCATTTTACATTTAGGTTTTGAATTATTTTTTGTGAAAGGTGTGAGGTCTGTATCTAGATTCTTTGGGTGAGTTTGTGTATGTGTATGTCTAGTTGTTCCAGCACCATTTGTTGAAAAGACTATCCTTTGGATTGCCACTTAACACTATTTTTTTTATTGGGGAAGTCTTAATTCTTGGTGCTGTAGTAAAATGTTGAATTTTCATGGAACTTGTCAAGGACCTGTAGAAGGAATGTGCTAGTCAAATAGGGACACTTTGAGGGTATGTGAGGCAGGAAGGATGTATTAGTCTGCTGGGGCTGCCATAACAAAGTACCACAGACTGGTGGCTTTAACAACAGAAATTTATGTCTCACCATTCTGGAGGTGAAAAGTTCAAGGTCAAAATATCATCAGCAGGTTTGGTTTTTTCCTGAGTCCTTTCTCCTGGGCTTGCAGATGGCTGCCTTTTTTTCTGTGTCCTCACATGGTCTTTTCTCTGAGTACACATCCCTGGTGTCTCTTTGAGTACAAATTTCCTCTTCTTATAAGGACAACAGTCATGTTGTATTAGGGCCCACCCCAGCGGCCTCATAACTGAAACAACTCTTTAAAGGCCCTATCTCCAAACACTGTCATATTTTGAGATACTGGAGTTTAGGGCTTCAACATATGGATTTCAGAGGGATGCAGTTCAGCCCATAACAAAGGACTATACAAAGATAAAGTAAATGCAGTATATATCTTTCTAAGAGATAAGAAATATATATATATATATGAAATCTGGTTCTGATGAACATGAAATAGATTAACTGATAGCCCTTCATAATGCTTTAGGGATGAATATCTTAGTAGTATAGTTATCAAATAAAGATTCCCTTTATAAGGCACTTAAATTATATCTTGAGCAAATTATACTATATAATTTGATGTAGAGCTTAGAAAAATATATTATGCTACTCTAAATTATAAAGTGATTATAATCTGATACTAAAATAAAACCTGAAAAATATAGCCCAAAACAAACACTATAGCTCATTCTTAAATAAGATTCTAATATTAATATTTAACTGATTATTGGATAAGGAAGGAATTTCTAAGCTTGAAAAGAAGGAACAGGATTATAAAAAGCTCGATAAGTTTGACCATATAAAAATTAAAATCTTATATATATGTATAAAAAAAGCAAAACTAATACAACATAACAAAACTAGACAGTTAATAATCTTCCCTTTTAAAGAACTTAAATTGACTTAAAAAACAGAGGGCAAAGGATAAGAACAGTTCAGAAAATATATAAAGAACTAATAACCATATTAGAAAATGTTTAATCTCACTAGGAACCAAAGAAATGCAAAAATATTAAGGTGTTGTTTTTCATTTATTAGCAAAGATTTAAGAAAGTGATAATCTGTAGTGCTGATGAGATTTATTCAAATACTACTGATAAGGTAAAATTGGAAGGAGAATTACAAAATGTATCAAAAGTCTAAAAAATGTTTATACCTTTAACCTAGTGATTCCTTTTGTAGGATTTATCCCAAGGAAATAATCAGAAATTCAGTGAAAGGTTTATTCACAAGCATGTTCAGCAGAACAGTATTTAGAATAGCAAAACACTGGAAATATCCAAATGTTCAATATTAGGTGTATGGTTAAGAAAATCATAGAACATTTCCAAAATGGGCTATCTTGTAACTATTTCATGTCAACATATTTTTCATCTCATTTCACTTTTTAAAAACTTCTGAAATTGTTAAATATATCATCCTTCAAGAAAACACATATAAAGTGCATATGTACAATGTAGAGAAGGGTTATAAAGTGTACTCTTACGTCATGTTTACTGGGGTTTAAAAATAGAATTTCTGGAACTTCCCTCGTGGCGCAGTGGTTAAGAATCTGCCTGCCAATGCAGGGGTCATGGGTTCGAGCCCTGGTCCGAGAAGATCCCACATGCTGTGGAGCAACTAAGCCTGTGCGCCACAACTACTGAAACCCACTCACCTAGAGCCCATGCTCCACAACAAGAGAAGCCTCCACAACAAGAGAAGCCACCACAACAAGAAACCCGCACACCACAACGAAGAGTAGCCCCCACTCACCGCAACTAGAAAAAGCCCACGTGCAGCAACGAAGACCCAACGCAGCCAAAAATAAATAAATAAGTAAATAAATTAAAAAAGAAATTCTTTCAATTTAACGTCACTTCATAAAAGGAACAGCATTTTTCAGTTCCCATTTAAATTAGAAAGGATTTCTTTACTTCATGATAAAAGAGACTCTTAACCTTCTTTGTATCTTTATCTGACTCATTTTATAGTAATTTATTGATAGAAATAAGGTCAGTGTACCCAAATTCTTGAGTGTTGTTTTTGTCTGCTGCTTAACAACTACTTCATTATTTGTTTTGATCTTTAAGTTCCAATACATGAAAAAAAAATTCCAGTACATAATTGAAACAGCTTTCAGAGGAATGTTTATAATACTATGGGATAAATATATATATATATAGGTGAAGAAATCAAAATAGAGGAAAATAAAGAGTTAAAAAATAAAGTTAGAAAATAGAGAAATACAGAAAATACATATACTAAGACATATTCGTGTTTTTCAAACTTCTTTTGACAGCAATACATTGTAAGACATATTTTACACTGCAACACCATACATACATGCATATACACAAACATTTCATGAAGCAGTACTTACCCTTCCTTACTACTTGCTATGTGCTCTGATATTTTCTTTGTATTCTTTTCTCCCCCCTTTTTGAAGTGCTTCTTGCAACTTACTAATGCGTCTTGACCCACAGTTTGGAAAACAGACTTACACAGTAGGAAGATGAGGGTAACAAATTTGACTCTGCATTTCCTAGAAGGTTATCCGTTAGGGAGAAACAAAAGCATGTTTCTGAGTAGTCATAAATGAACAAAGAATGGGGGTGAGATGGCGTGTCTGGTAAACTTTTTATGGTGACTTTGATCTTTGTTAAACTGCTATGAAGTTCCCTTGGTCTTGCCTAACTGCAGTGTTGCTCTATAGCTAAGGAGACAGCTGTCTCAAGAGAAGCACCTAAGGGAATCTCTTGAGAAATCTGGATCAGCCATGCTACTCAAAATTCAAGAAATGGGATCAACAGTGGAGGTGGAATGGAAACATGTAGAGAGATTTTCTCTCCTTGTTTATGTTGGGAAAGTGAAACCAAAAGGGAAAAGCCAATGTTTTACCTACAAACCTATAGTTTTGCTTATTTCCTCTAGATTTATTAAATTCCTTTCTTTAGTATTCCTCTATTAACATTCTTACTACAATTTAAAAAATTTTAGTGCAAAATAAGAAAGGACTCTGATGCCATTTAGTCCAGCGCTCTCAATTTATGAATGAGGGAGCTAAGGACAGAGAGGTTATTTTGTCTCAGGCTTTACAGAAGTGAACTCTTAGTTCCTGGGAGGGAATGCTTCCCTCTACACCATATAATCTCTGTTACAAGAGTTGATTTTGGAAGGCACTGACCTAGTCTCATGCTATATGTATTGTATATGATGTGCATAGAAAAGAAAGATTAAACTGAGCTGACATTTGAAGCAAGGAATAAGTCAGATAATCAGGAATGTGTTTACATTGCTGTTTTCAAGTCTCATTATTTTAGCATAATATTTTTGCTTTCATCAAAGTTGTTATTTGAAATATCTATATGTAATTTAGAATATTTTAAATTCTAAGTACTGAGGCAATTAGTAGTGTCAAATCATAATACCTATTATTAGATTACATAATTTTTATTATTTTAATGAGTGCTGTCCTTCTACAATGTCCTTAAGTAGAATAAAGAGGATTCTACTTAAAGAATTTGCAAATGATCCTTTATTGCTATACTTTATACTGCCAATATAGTAGGCACTAGCCACATGTGGCTATTTAAATGAAAATTAATCTTATTTGTTAAAATTAAACAAAATTAAAGATTCAGTTCCTCACTCACTCTGGCCACATTTTGAGTGCTGTTGAAGAGTGCACAGAAAGTTCTCCTGAACAGCACTGCTGTAAGACACTGCATTCTGTTGAGATCTTTTAACTGTAACACATAAACACCGCTTCTTCCTCCAGGAACATTAAGATCAGAAAAATCTGCCTTACACCTGTGCTATAAGTTAGCTTAGTAGAAATCTTTGCCTTACAGAAAAGGAGTTTTTCTTATACGATTTCAGGTGCAAATTTTGCAGCAAAACTGCGTTGCTGTTTTCAGACCACCCAAGAACTACTGGCACAGGAGCGACAACAGAAAGGAGAGTTGGAGACCGCTACCTCACAGCTCAAGTCTGATCTAGGTATGAAAACAGATGCTAGAAATTACACTTTTGTTAGTTTTTTTGAGATTTCATGTGAAAACTCTTAAGATTCCAAATTCTCGAAGTGGCCAGTGTTACTGGTATTTCCCACAGACCTGAATGTAAAACGTTGCTGATTTCCTTTTTATCTGTGGCACTGAGAAAGACAGAGAATGATGGTAATAAAATAGAATTTGACCCTCTTAATTGTAAACTTATGTGGATTTTTTTCAGGTTTATTTAACTGTGGACTTGGGAACATTTGGGTTCTATAAATCTAGATTGAATATTGGATAATAGAATGCTAATAAGGAAATGAGGTCATTAATCCTTGCTATCCTACTGATTCTAACGATTTATCATGTCAGACTCTCCATTCTTCAGGTTATCGACCTATTTTGGTCAACTGGTATTTGTATTAAAGGATAGTTGTAAGGTACCATAGAGAGAGGTTAGATTAACTACTCGTTTGAGGAGGAAAAAATGTCTGTTTTAAAAAATAGTCCTAAAAGGTGACAGAGCTAGGAAATGGAAGTGTCTAGACTTGATCCCAGGCTGCTCAGAGACATGCTTCTTCCAACCCAACAGCCCTTATCAGACGACTGTTTGTTAATATATAATTGTAACAGCAGTGTTCAGGTAGATCTCACTATAGAGATCACACAGAGTTCCAGTGCAGTGCTTTACGCATGAATAACACTTCATGGTTTACACAGGGCTTTCACATACGTTATCTCATGTAATACACAAAACTATCTGTAATTCCTAAAGTTACACAATGAATAAATGGTGAAGTGAGGCCTCAACCTGGATCTTCTAACTCCAAACCCAATGTTCTTGCCACTGTGGCCCGCCTGCTCTTTGGCTGTAATGAGGACAGGGAATACCAAAAGGGAAATGAAAATTAGAAAAAAGAAACCATAAAGGGTAACCCATTCAATGCTTTTACTTACTGCTTTTAGCAGAAAGTATTCTTTTTCCATATAGTTGTTGAATAATGAATTATTCTGTGAACTTCTGACTGATAATGTCCCTAAATAATTTTCTGTCTTCCTGTGACTGCATGCCTACAAAAATACATGTTACATTTTATTGTACTACCACATTAGCCCATTTGAGCCTTACAGCAAACTAGTGAGAAAGATAAGAAAATGTACCCCATTCTACAAAAGGATGAAAAGATCAATAGTGAAGGACCCACAGTAAATAGAATAGCTGGGGCTAAACACAGATTTTTCTATTATATTAGTTGCCCTTCTGATTAAGTGATTTTTAAAAATGTTACTTTCTTAATGGATTAATGCTTTTTGAATTTTGTAAGAATATATGGAAGACCATTAAAAACATTGACATTATAATAACAGTAATTCAAATTAACATAAAAAAGGAAGCCTGTCTGAATACCAGCTATATGCTTCATAGTGAATAATAGATGCTTTACATGCATGCAATTTTATTACTTTAAGGTACAAATAGTTATTCTAACTATATTAATAAAAGGAATGCCTTTAGATATTTGCTTCAATGAATTTTAAAATGTATTTATTAATAATTATTTATTAGCAATAAACATTATATGTATATATGTGTGTGTTTATGTGTGTGTATTACACACACATTAATTAAAGTGATTAAATTGTTCTCCAAAGTAGGATAAACATTCCCCTTTTAGTCTTTCTTTGGCTAGTGGAATTTTCAAAATAGATCATGTAGTTTATCTGTTTTGATCCTTCACATATGTTAAATTAGAATTGACTTAAAATGAGTCTTGGACTCATTTTCAAGAAGTACAGTTTTTCTGAGTATATCCTAAATAAAATGAGTTTTTATATGTTTTATAATTTTCTGGCTTTAGAATTTTTAAGTGAAACAAAACTAATAGATCTTTATGAATTTTCTATGAAGCCAAACATTAACCTCAGAAAAGTTTATATCTCTTGGCTACTAGTATACAGTGCCAAACTGTTCTCCTATTTCTGCCTTTGGTTTTATTTTCACTGTATATACACACTCTGAGTGGTTTCAAATCTTTTTTTTTCCTACACCAAATCATCCTCCTGAGCTCCAGATGGTATCTTACTGCCAACTAATCATCTATATTTAGATGCTTTGCAGATACCGCAAAACACATGATGAAAGCTTAAGTGTTGCAGTCATTTTTACTCATTATATCCCCCAAACCTGCTCCTTGCCCTGAATTCCCTATTAGAATCCACCAACCACCCCCACTGTCCAGGTCTGTACACTAGATATTTTCCTTGACTCATCTATTGCCTTTACACCACTGGTCAGTCACCAAGTCCCGACAATTCTCCCTGCTTGCTTTTCACAAGTCTTTTCCTTCTGCATCATTACCTCAGAGCCAGCTCTCATTGTTTTACACTTGGATTACTGCAACAGCTACTAAACTGATCTCCTTGTCTTTATTGAGCCTTTGTCAGAGTAATCTAACAAAAGGCTTTTTGATCTTTTTGTGTGCCTCTCTGTCTTGAAATCCCTCAGACTCATCATCATCTGTGTATTGAGTAAAACGTGACCTCATTTACCATAGTACGTGACTGTGGACTAGTTTCTTGATAATTTCAGGATTTAGTTTCCAGTCTATAAAAATATGATAGAAATACTTGTGTTCTCCTTATTTCTGCAAAGTACAGATGAAAACAATTTTTTTAATCAAAGTTTCTCAGGGAAAATACCATGTGATTTCAATGTACTTGTAAATTATTATCATCATAGTTATGTGGACTTTCTTTGTTTTTAGTTTTTAGAGATGACCTCATTTCCAAGTTGGTTGAAGAAAATAAGGTAGGTTTTGAGGTTTTGAGTACAGAGGTTTTCTTTCATCTCTTCACTAAATAGTATTTCCTTACTCATGTTGGTTTACAGGCCTTCTGATTCTCCTAAAATCTTTATGAAAAAAAGTTTCAGTGTAAATGAGTGTATATCCAGAACTGTTGTCAACTGGGTATTAGGAAATAAATCATTTCATGCAGGTTAGTATAGTTTGAAAAAAGGTGAGTTGGCAAAACTAATGAGACTTATTTGCATTTTATACCTATTGCAAATGAATTGCTGTGAAGCTTTTTTTATGAAATGTAAGAAATATTAACTATTTTTGGTGATGGTTTATCAACAACATAAATGTATGTACTTACTACCACTGAATTTAACACTTAATACTTAAATAGTTTTAAGTGAACTGTACTCTTAGAAATAGTTAAAATGAGTATAGTGCTATACAGTAGGCCCTTGCTGGTTATCTATTTTATATAGAGTAGTGTGTATATGTTAATCCCAACCTCCTAATTTATCCTTCCCCGCCCCTTTCCCCTACAGGGGAAAAGAATCTGAAAAAGAATACATATTGTTATATGTAATTATATAATAGTATAATGTATATTTGTATATAATATTAATAGTATTATTATTATATATAACTGAATCACTGTGCTGTACACCTGAAACTAACACAATATTGTAAGTCAACTATACTTCAATAAAAAAGACATTTCATTAAAAAGACTTAAAAATGGTTAAAATGATAAATTTTGTTATGTGTATTTTACCACAATAAAAAATAAAAAATAGGATAAATGTTACTACTTTTATATCAAGACATTTCTAAATCAATCTCATGGTGTAGATGTTATATGATGTTAACTTTTCTTGAGATGCTTCTTCTGGAAAGCTATAAAAGTGGTTCTCTCTCTGAAGGAAGAGGACTTAGACTTTGTTCTTCCCCATTTGACTAAGTACCTATTAGGTAAAACCCAGCCCAAAACTCACATCCCTATCACCTGTCCCTCATCTCAAAGAGAACATTTTTTTTTCACAGAGCAAAGGTGCTTTCTTCTGCTCCACCCTCAGGTATTCCTTGATGAAAATCTCTTCCCCTACTTATAATTTTAAAAGATCCTTGCATGTGTTTCTTTGAAATAATAAGCTCATACTACTAATAGGAAGAAACGTGTATGTAACATAAACTAAAAATATTTCATCTTAGTAGAATTTTTTTGACATAAGGATACCAGGTAAATATCAAGGTTTGTTTTTAGGCAAATTCTTTCTAATTGGAGTCCCAGTATGAGAATATTTTTAATAAATAGTTTTGATAAATAATTTATAAATTAAGAGAAGTTTGGGAGTTGGATATATCAAGATTTTAAAACATCCTTTATAAGACACTTATCTATGTATATTAGAACTTGAATTGGTACTAGCCACAATACAGAACAGGTATTTTGATAGAGGTACATGTAATAGCTCTTACATGTAGAAAAAGAGAAATTCTTTTTTTTTTCCTGTAGGATATACAGTTGTCTTTCAACAAGGAACATGAGGAAAATGCATATTTGAGGTCTGAAATAATATCCCTTCATGAAGCATCAGAAAAAGCACAGGTAAATCTTCCCATTTCTCTAGTGTTTAGATGTTAATTTTGTTCAGGTAAAGAACCAAGAACCAAGATTAATCCTGGTTACATGAATTCATACCATTGCCATCATCCAAAATTTTTATTTCCATAAGATTTACTTCATTTGTGAAACATTATCAAATTAACCACGTTTCCCATTTCACCCTCTAAATTCCTGTGATACGTAGGTATTTGAGATATACTGCTAAACCATGCACTAGTTTAAACTTTGCCTTGTTTGCTTTCTAATTTACTCACTAAATGTATACCTTTTATTTCCCCCTATGAAACTCTAAGCAGTTCAATGCCAAGGGCTATCTTATACTTTCTTTGTATCTTCTATGGCAAAGCACAGTTGGAACCGAATAAATACTTGCTGATTTTGGAGTTATGTGTAATCATTTTATGTGGGATGGTGGTTCCCAAATTCAGCTGATGTTTTCTCTATATGCATGCATATGGAAAGGAGTCACCACATATGCAAGCAACCGAGTTATTTCTCATAGGGCCCAAAGAAATAGTATCGATCGTTTAAAAGAACTTTTTGTTAGTACAATTTGATTATTTCAATGTTAGGATCATAGTGTTGTTATGCTGTCTTTATGATAAAGAAAATACAAAATGTGATCTTTCATAAAATAATGATAACAGTAACTACTACTACTCTTACTATAAATGATAGTTAACATTTACTGAATCCATACTACAGTCATGGCACAATTCTAAGCACTTCATGTTACTAACAAATTGTAATCCTCTCAATAGGACTTCTTTAGAACTATTATTATTCCCATTTTAAAGATAAGAAAGTTGATATACAGAGAAGTTTAATAATATAGCTAGTGCTTCCCTGGTGGCACAGTGGTTAAGAATCCGCCTGCCAATGCAAGGAACAGGGTTCAAGCCCTGTTCTGGGAGGATCCCACATGCTGCAGAGCAGCTAAGCCTGTACGCCACAACTACTGAGCCTGCTCTCTAGAGCCTGCGAGCCACAACTACTGAGCCCACGTGCCACAACTACTGAAGCCCTCGAGCCTAGAGCCCGTGCTCTGCAACAAGAGGAGCCACCACAATGAGAGGCCCACACACTGCAATGAAGAGTAGACCCTGCTCACCGCAACTAGAGAAAACCAGCATGCAACAATGATGACCCAACGCAGCCAAAAATAAATTTAAATATATATATATATATATATATATATATATATATATATATATATATATATATATATATATATATATAGCTAGTAAGTGACCCAGTTGGAATTTGAGCCCAGCAATCTAGCTGTAAAGAAAATTAGCTATTTCTTTTCAAGGAGCAAGAGTTCTCCTCTTACCCCCAAGTATTCCTTGATAAGTAGTTTGTACATCTGGTTATAACTCTAAAATGCCCATGAATGTATTCCTGTCTTATGATGCTGTCCCACTTATGATGCTGTCCAGATAATCTTTATCTCTCCTTTCTTGTTACTGTTGTTTTTGAGGGATTTTTCTATTAATGCTTCAGAGTTATTTGCCCCATCCTTAAAGAGTTTATACATTAAAACATGAGATCCTTACCAAATATACTTTGCAAAAATAACTGAGAATTAAGATAAATATTTTCCACAGGAATACAAATTTCAAAATACCAGAAGGACAAGAGAATTATAAACTAACTACATGTATGTTACAGAAAAGATTTTTGTTTTATTTTGGAAGGTTAATCTTGTGAAATGGCACAGTGATCTGTATTTTGCTTTTTTGAATACCGTAATTGGTGATGAAGGAACTTAGATATTTTGTTATCAGCTAAACAGTTCTGAAAGCTCATCATCCAGTTTTGAGAATGGATTTCTATAACATGGGCCATGCATCTACATTGTAAATTCCATTCTGTAGATGTCTTGCTGTAATTGACCAGCATTCAAAATTATGAAGAATGGAAGATTGGTAAACTGCCAAATGCTTCAGTTGTTCCACTGTATCACCAAATTTCCCCTTTTAATTTACAGTTGTTTAGGATGATGACTCCAAATATTTGAAAGTATTTTATAATCTAATGAAATATCAATTGAAATTAGGTTAAATAAATTAGAGTTCACATGTATGGTGAAATACTATGCCATTGTTAAAAATGATGATAGGGCCTCCCTGGTGGCGCAGTGGTTGAGAGTCCGCCTGCCGATGCAGGGGATACGGGTTCGTGCCCCGGTCTGGGAGGATCCCATACGCCGCGGAGCGGCTGGGCCCGTGAGCCATGGCCGCTGAGCCTGCGCGTCCGGAGCCTGCGCGTCCAGAGCCTGTGCTCCACAACGGGAGAGGCCACAACAGTGAGAGGCCCGCATACCGAAAAAAAAAAATGATGATACATAAGTAAAAAGACTTATTTATTGGAGAGATCTGTGCTTTGCTGTATATGTTGTCTTAGGTTTTGAATGACCAACTGACTAGAAAGTGTTCAGAGCTGAACAGAATGCTTCAGACTGTTAGAATGGAAAATACCAGAATCATTGCTGACCACCAAGCCATTCTGCAGGTATTCATTTTTAACACTAGTCAATTTCTGGTAGAGTCATCAGGAAGCCTCCTTGGCCAAGAGATCAGGAAATACAAATAGCCAACTGGATACATAAAATATCTTAGCAATTAATTTCAAGGATTTTTCTGAATTATTTTATTTTTTAATTAGTTGTTTTCTGTTTTCATCAGAGGGGTCATTTGGCCTTACACTCAGAGCTTTCTTAATGGTTTCTTCTCAAATATCATTACTTTAGGAAAAGTAATTACCTGTCCCAATATTGATAGAATTATGGAGAATACTTATGACTGACCCTAAAGTATTTATCTTTTCCCCAAAGACCCGTGCTTTCCCATTTTGCTTATACCATTCCCTCTGCTGAGAATGGTCTTTACTTCATTTTCAACTGTTTGAGATTGTGTTCATTCTTTAAGACTCACTTTCACCCAGAAGCTTGATCACTCCAATCAGAAAAAATCAGTTTTGTCTTTTAATTTCTACTTCTAGGACACTAAACAGGCTGTAATAATAAGGCTCTCTCTCTTTTTTTTTTTCTTTTTTGAGCGTACTTACTATATACCAAGCATTGTGCTAAGGATTTTACATATATTATCTCCTTTAATCCTTGCAGTTACATAAAGGGATATTTATCACCCTCGTTTTACAGATAATAAAAATAAGATTTAGAGAAGTTAATCAACTTTCCCAAAATCACCCAGCTAGTATAGGGTGGAGCCAGATTTCACTCTAGACTTGACTCCAGACTCAGCGTTTTTAACCATTTATGTTATGTTGCTTCTCTTGTTCTGCATTCTATAGTAGTAGCTTATGTGCATGGCTCATTTCCTGTACTACATTCCTAGGACATTGTCTTACATACCTTTGTTATTACCTATAGGGCTAAGCGTGTTTTGCACATAACAGGTACTCAATAAATATTTTTTATTCAGCAAGCATTTAGTGTTTACCTCATGCAAGTATGTTGCTAGATCTAGATAGAATGATGGCAGTGAACAAGACAAGTCCCTACTTTCATGGAACTTACAATTTAGTAGACTGAAGAATGTGACTCATGTATGTAACACTTTCACAAACATTTTAAAGCCTTGGAATATGACACAAGTGAGATCCCATTTTACCAAGTATGAAGGTGTGAAGGTTTACCTTGCAATCAAATATTGTTCAAAAAGAAGTGTTTTAAAATATGTTTACAAATGTAATTATTAATATGTACTATATTTACAAAAGCTTTGTAAATTGTAGGTAGAGGAAGTGTGCATAAAAATGCTGTTTTGATAATTGAAAATAGTAAGCAAGAGGAAATTGTGCAGAACAGTTATAGACGTCTGCTGTAGCAGTGTCTGAGTGCAATTTCAGATACTGTCAAAAGAATTTAAACTATGAAACATGATTGTCCCTGGAGAATGGAATTATTTGGAAGAGATGTGGGGGAGATAGAGGTGGAGCGATCATTTTACTTTATATACATTGATATTGTTTTACTTTTTAAAATATAGTATCATGTTGAAATTTTGAAGTACCAAAATATACTTAATATAGTTCTTTTTTCATCTTTTTTGGAGTATGGTTGCTTTACAATGTTGTGTTAGCCTCCACTGCACAACAAAATGAATCAGCCGTACACATACAGATATCCCCTCCCTTTTGGACTTCCCTCCCATTTAGGTTACCACAGTGCATTAGGTAGAGTTCCCTGTGCTATACAGCATGTTCCTATCAGTTGTCTATTTTATACATGGTATCTAAAAATTTGTTCATGTTAGGAGTTTTATCAATTTTGCAGCAAGCTGGATAAATAATGCCTCTTGATTATTGGCTAGAAGAGCTATAAAATGATAGAATTGTGGTCAGGCCAGGGTAGGTACAAAGAGCAAGATGGACATTAAGATAAATTCTTTTAAAAAGGGGTTTTATTTATATAAATTAAATTTGACTTTTGTAAGTATCAGTATCTTTGATCAGTTGTTTAGAGTGATACCCTATCAAATGACTTCTGGCATCTCAACTTTTAATATTGCTTCTAACACTCAAGAAGAACAGAAAATGATGACACAGACATTTCAAGAACAAAACTTACTGCTGGATGCAGCCCATGCCAGTATCACAAGTGAGCTTCAGACTGTTCAGAATGAGAAAACACAACTCCAAATGCATCTGTAAGTAAACTGTGGGCAACTTTTGTTTTTGCATTTGTATTTCTTATCTTTAATGAAAATGTTTAATTCTGCATTTGCTGGGCCAGTCACAAAAATAAAGACTCTGCCCTCAAGGAACTAGTTTTGTTAGAACATTTTGGTAACTGCTCTCAGGCAGGAGATATGTTCTGTAAGAACATTTAGTCTTTCTGTTAAGGAAGAACTCTCATTCAGCTTTCATATCTCCTTGTTCTCTTCCTGCAGGGACCATTTAGTCCTTGAGCATAACCAGTGTATCCAGAAAGCACAGGATGCTGAGAAGAGGGCAGCTGTGCAAAAAGAGCTGCTAGAATCAACTACTGCAAGATTGCGAAGTGAACTGGAAGCATCAATGCAAGGGAAGACCTCTCTGCTAGAGGAGAAAGAAGGACTTCAGGGAGAGGTAGGTAGAGGCAGATTTATGTTACCTCCTGGTTGTGGTGATGATCTTGTTTTAAATTTTTCTTGTAAGTGCAAAAGACAAGAAATACAACCCAGAGGCAGTTTGTCTGAGTTGCCCATGAAAGAAACCTTTGGGTGGCTAATCTGTGTCTTTTAGCATGTGAGTGCACTGTGCCAAATAGTTGCCCTTATATAGCGTGAGTGAATGTTAACCATTCACACATCCTCATGTTAGTTAAGGAGTCAGATTTAAAACTCGATTTTCCCAGTAGAAGTGGGACAGTGTAGCGGAAACAATGTAAGGGGAAACAGCCCTGTCTTCCTAGTTAGGAAAGAACCGGCAGAGTCTGACATGCAGACGTGTCTTTCTGATTTCAGGGCTATTTGTGAAGTCTGCTCTGCCTCAGAGACTCCCCGAGTGGCCCCTTTTCTGAGAGGATGTGCTATCTCTGCAGTGTAGGTATTAATTGACATGCAGGGTGTATCTGCTATAGTAGAGCCTGTCTGCTGTTTTTAAAATGACCCATTTCTTTTTTTTTCCCTTCTCTTGGGCAGGTTAATAAAACTGAGAAAGAAATAGCAGAAGAAAAATGCAACTTGGAAGAGGAATTAGCTAAAAGCAAGGTATTCCACATTTTATTTGTTGTTATGTCATTATATTTAATTCCTTCTGTATTGCTGCCTCCTGTATCAGCTTATCTGAATGAGGAGATGGGTTATTTTGTTGAATACCAAAACATGGGGGAAATAGAGAAGCCGCGAAGCTGGATGCACTTGGAGCGCCCCAGTCACTTCAGCATAAGGCTGCGTCTGGGGAATGTTTGCTTGTTGAGCATCTCACGTTTGCCAGTGAGTCATCACTGCCTCGGACCCTAGTGTTCACCGAGTAGTTTAGCCACGGAGTCCCCTGAGAGTGAGCTAATGGGCCTGTGGGCTGCAAAGGGATGATTGCTGACGATGCTGGTGTTTGTTTGTTTGTTTGTTGTTTTTTTTTAACTAAGCTTCCTAACTTGTTAGCACTTGCCACTTTATTTGTGAGATACCCCTTTCTGGGTTCTATGAAGGTAGAATGGCCAGAGAAACAAATACAATCCTTATTCAAACAAAAAAAAATCTTTCAGACATTGCTGTTTGCATTTCAAAATTTGAACAGGGTAAAGATTATGTATCACTATCATCTAGAGAATATATCTGGAGCATCAAGGACTCTCAGCCCATCCGCATGCAATAAACCCAGCAACAGGTGTCAGATATAGTCATCAAGCCTTGACTGTTTCTTGGCTCAAGTAAATAGCATTCTTAGTACCATATATGTGAACTTTTAGTTTAAGAACTGGGGAGAGAAGAAAAGCTAAATTCTGAGCTGGAGCTCAAAGACAGTTCACTAAGCTGGCAGGTACCTTCTGTGGTTTAGTCACTCATATCTAGTGACTTGAAAACAGTCCACCCCAAAAATCTTTTAAATAAAGCTGACTTCCTGTGGCAAGGACTTTGCTGGTATCAATGTGGCCTCAAATATGTTTTTTAAAATTTGGGAATTTGGTGGATACCATTCAATTCATTAATACTTTTTGCTTTAAAATGCTAGTGAATATTTCATGGCTAAGGCAAATGCTATTTGTGATTAAAACATGGTATTATTATTTTGCTTGTCTGATTTCATTTGTTTTAATGTAGACTAAGTGTATGTTCATGGGGCTGAAAGATACTTGCTCGTTAGAGAGGTTCTATTAAGCCAAATGACAGTGCTTCTACAGAGTTCCGTTTTTTGGTCTAACTTGATATTTTTTACATGTGTACTCATTGTAAAGCTATGTTTTCTTAAAGTCAGGCTTATTGAGTTATAATTTAGAGTGAAATTCACCCTTTTTTTACTGTACAGTTCTGTGAGCTTTGATAAACACAATCATGTAACCACCACCACAACAATCAAAATATAGAACATTTCTATCACCCTGGAAAGTTCCCTTGTGCCTTTTAGTAGTCAGCCTCTTCCTCCATCCCCATCCCCTGGCAACCACTGCTCTGTTTTTCTATCCCTGTAGTTATACCTTTTCCAGAATATCGTATAAATTGTATCATACAATATGTAGCATTATAAGTCTGGCTGCTTTTATTTAGCATAAAGCATTTGAGATTTGAGATTCATGCATGTTACTGTATGTATCAGTAGTTTATGTTCTGTTATATCACAGTTTCTTTACCCATTTGCCAATTGAAGAACATTTGGATTGCTTCCAGATTTTGGCAGTTATGAAAAAACCTGTATAAATATTCATATGTGAACATGTATTTTTATTTCTCTTGGATACATATCAGGAATTGGACTTCTAGATCCTACAGTAAGTATATGTTCAACTGTCTTCCAAAGGATGTGTGCCATCTTGCATTCCTACCAGGAATATATGAGTTCCAGTTTCTCTACACTCTCACCAACACTTGACATTGTCAGTTCTTTCAGTTTCAGCCATTCTGATTGGTGTGTAGGGGTATGTCATTGTGGTGTACTTTGCTTTTCTCCAGTGACTAGTAACATTGAGTACCTTTTCATCTGCTTATTTGCCATCAACAACTTAAAGTGTCTCTTCAAATCTTTTAACCATTTTTAATTCAGTTGTTTGTTTTCTTATAATTTACATTTCAGAGCTTTAAAAATAGTGTCCTATTAATCCTCATGTAATAGTTATTACTATTTGTATATAAATAAATTTTCTCTGTGCTTTACCTACTTTTCTTCTGTATTATGCCTTTTCATGCTCTTTTAAAGAGCAGAAGTTTTATATTTTGATTAAGTCCAGTTTATCAATTCTTCAACTTTTATGGATGATACTTTTTGTGTTGTAGCTAAGAAATTTTTGCCTAATCTAAGATTACATAGATTTTCTCCTTTGTTCTCTAGAACTTTTTTGTTCAATATGAGGTGTATGATCCACTTCAAGTTAATTTTTGTATATCATGCAAGATGTAGTCCAAGGTTCATTTATTCTTAGGTGGATCATCTGATTTTTTTAGTACCTTTTTATTATTGAGATATAATTAATATACCATAAATTCACCTTCTTAAAATATACAAGTTAGTGATTTCTTAGTATATTCACAAGTTTGCACAAATACCACCACTATCTTATTCTAGAACCTTTTTTATCATCCTAAAAAGAAACCCAGTACCCATTAGGAGTCACTCCCTATTTACCCCTGCCCACCTCTGGCAACTACTATTCTACTTTCTACCTCAGTGGATTTGTCTGTTCTGGACATGTCATGTAAATAGAATCAAATAGTATGTGGCCTTTTGGGTCTAGCTTCCTAGCATGATGATTTCAAAGTTTGTCCATTTTGTAGTATATATAAGTACTTCGTTTCTTTTATGGCTGAATAATATTGCATGAATATAACACACTTCATTATCCATTCATCAGTTGATAGACATTTAAGCTGTTTCCATTTTTTGGCTATTAAGAATAATGCTATGAACATTTGTGTACAGTTCTTTTTGTGAGCATATGTTTTCAGTTCTCCAGGAGCAAAACTACTGGGTCGTGTGATAACTCTGTTTATCATTTTGAGAAACTGCCAAACTGTTTCACAAGTAAGGTAGTTGCACCATTTTACAATCCCACTAGCAATGTATGAGCATTCCACTATCTACGTCCTCACCTAAACTTGTTTAAAAAAACTTTTAAAAAAATAACACCCATCCTAGTAGGTGTGAAGTATCTCATTGCAGTTCTTTTTTTTAACTGAGGTGAAATTCACATACTATAAAATCAGCCATTTAAAAGTGAACAATTCAGTGGCATTTAGTACAATATTCACAATATTGTGCAACCACCACCTCTGTCTAGTTCCAAAGCATTTCAATACCCCGAAAGGAAACTCCATACCCACTAAGCAGTCACTCCTTATTCCCTCCTTCCCCCAGCCCCTGACAACCACTACTCTGCATTCTGTCTCTATGGATTTACCTATTATGGATATTTCATATGAATATAACGATACAATATGGGATCTTTTGTATGTGGCTTCTTTCACGTAGCATAATGTTTTTGAGGGTCATCCATGTTTTTGTATCAGTATGTATCAGTACTTCATTCCTTTTTATGGTTGAGTAATATTCATTTTGTGTGTGTTTGTGTGTGTGTGTGTGTGTGTGTGTGTGTGTGTGTTGAGTTGGCTAAAAAGTTCGTTTGGGTTTTTTGTAAGATTTTACAGGAAACCCAAACGAATTTCTTGGCCAACCCAATATATGTATGTGTGTGTGTATACATGCACACACACACACGTATATATATGTACACACACACATACCACAATTTCTTTATCTGTTTATCTGTTGATGGATGTTTGCATTGTTTCTGCCTTTTGGCTGTTGTGATTAGTGCTGCTATAAACACTTGTATGTGTATTTGTAAGTACCTCTTTTCATATCTTTGAGATATATAGCTATGAGTGGAATTGCAGGGTCGTATGGTAATTTTATGTTTAACTTTCTGAAGAACCACCAGACTGTTTTCCACAGTGCTGAACCACTTTTTCTTCCCACCAGCAGTGTACAAGGGCTCCAGTTGCTCCCCATTCTCACCAACACGTTATTTATTTATTTAATTTATTTATTTATTTATTTTATTTATTTATTTTACTTTTGCCTGTGTTGGGTCTTTGTTGCTGCATGTGGGCTCTCTCTAGTTGCATCCAACGGGGGCTACTCTTCCTTGCAGTGTGCGGGCTTCTCATTGCAGTGGCCTCCCTTGTGGTGGAGCGCAGGCTCTAGGGTTGTGGGCTTCAGTAGTTGTGGCACGTGGGATCCAGAGCGCAGGCTCAGTAGTTGTGGCACACGGGCCCAGTTGCTCCACAGCATGTGAGATCTTCCTGGACCAGGGCTCGAACCCATGTCCCCTGCATCAGCTGGCAGATTCTTTTTTTTTTTTTACATCTTTATTGGAGTATAATTGCTTTACAATGGTGTGTTAGTTTCTGCTTTATACCAAAGTGAATCAGTTATACATATGCATATGTCCCCATATCTCTTCCCTCTTGTGTCTCCCTCCCTCCCACCCTCCCTATCCCACCCCTCTAGATGGTCACAAAGCACCGAGCTGATCTCCCTGTGCTATGCGGCTGCTTCCCACTACCTATCTATTTTACATTTGGTGTGTATATGTCCATGCCACTCTCTCCCTTTGTCACAGCTTCTGCCTCCCCACATCCTCAAGTTCATTCTCTAGTAGGTCTGTGTCTTTATTCCTGTCTTACCCCTAGGTTCTTCATGACATTTTTTTCCTTAAATTCCATATATATGTGTTAGCATACAGTATTTGTCTTTCTCTTTCTGACTTACTTCACTCTGTATGACACACTCTAGGTCCATCCACCTCATTACAAATAGCTCAATTTCGTTTCTTTTTATGGCTGAGTAATATTCCATTGTATATATATGCCACTCCTTCTTTATCCATTCATCCGATGATGGACACTTAGGTTGTTTCCATCTCCTGGCTATTTCAAACAGAGCTGCAATGAACATTTTGGTACATGACTCTTTTTTTCCCCCCAAGGTTTTCGCTTTAATGGCACCATAGATCTTTCCATACTAAAACTTATAAAAGTCTTTCATCTACCTTCTTACTGGATTAAAAAGAATGTGCAATTTAAGGGAAAGTTATGATACATTAGTTTAAGCAGTCTAATGTTATTTTGCTAGTAATTAAGTCTAATATCTATTTCTCACTCCCAAGAAGCCTAAATATCAGAAGAATGCATTTATTCTTTTTTTTTACTTTCTGCTTTACAACAAAGTGAATCAGTCACATATATACATCTGTTCCCACATCCCTTCCCTCCTGCGTCTCCCTCCCTCCCACACTCCCTATCCCACCCCTCCAGGCGGCCGCAAAGCACCGTCCTGATCTCCCTGTGCTATGCGGCTGCCTCCCGCCAGCTATCTACCTTACGTTTGGTTGTGTATATATGTCCATGCCTCTCTCTCGCTTTATGACAGCTTACCCTTCCCCCTCCCCATATCCTCAAGTCCGTTCTCAATTAGGTCTGTGTCTTTATTCCTGTTTTACCCCTAGGTTCTGCATGACATTTTTTTTCTTAAATTCCATATATATGTGTTAGCATACGGTATTTGTCTTTCTCTTTCTGACTTACTTCACTCTGTATGACAGACTCTAGGTCTATCCACCTCATTACAAATAGCTCAATTTTGTTTCTTTTTATGGCTGAGTAATATTCCATTGTATATATGTGCCACATCTTTATTCATTCATCCGATGATGGACACTTAGGTTGTTTCCATCTCTGGGCTATTGTAAATAGAGCTGCAATGAACATTTTGGTACATGTCTCTTTTTGAATTATGGTTTTCTCAGGGTATATGCCCAGTAGTGGGGTTGCTGGGTCATATGGTAGTTCTATTTTTAGTTTTTTAAGGAACCTCCATACTGTTCTCCATAGTGGCTGTACCAATTCACATTCCCACCAGCAGTGCATGAGTGTTCCCTTTTCTCCACACCCTCTCCAGCATTTATTGTTTCTAGATCTTTTGATGATGGCCATTCTGACTGGTGTGAGATGATATCTCATTGTAGTTTTCATTTGCATTTTTCTAATGATTAATGATATTGAGAATTCTTTCATGTGTTTGTTGGCAGTCTGTATATCTTCTTTGGAGAAATGTCTATTTAGATCTTCTGCCCATTTTTGGATTGGGTTTTTTTTTTGATATTGAGCTGTATGAGCTGCTTATAAATTTTGGAGATTAATCCTTTGTCAGTTGCTTCATTTGCAAATATTTTCTCCCATTCTGAGGGTTGTCTTTTTGTCTTGTTTATGGTTTCCTTTGTTGTGCAAAAGCTTTGCAGTTTCATTAGGTCCCATTTGTTTATCTTTGTTTTTATTTCCTTTTCTCTAGGAGGTGGGTCCAAAAGGATCTTGCTGTGATTTATGTCATAGAGTGTTCTGCCTTTGTTTTCCTCTAAGATTTTGATAGTTTCTGGCCTTACATTTAGGTCTTTAATCCATTTTGAGCTTATTTTTATGTATGGTGTTAGGGAGTGATCTAATTTGTTACTTTAACATGTCCCTCTCCAGTTTTCCCAGCACCACTTAATGAAGAGGCACTCCTTTCTCCATTGTACATTCCTGCCTCCTTTATCAAAGATAAGGTGACCATATGTGCCTGGGTTTATCTCTGGGCTTTCTATCCTGTTCCATTGATTTATCTGTCTGTTTTTGTGCCAGTACCATACTGTCTTGATTACTGTAGCTTTGTAGTATAGTCTGAAGTCAGGGAGCCTGGTTCCTCCAGCTCCGTTTTTCGTTCTCATGATTGTTTTGGCTATTCGGGTTCTTTTGTGTTTCCATACAAATTGTGAAATTTTTTGTTCTAGTTCTGTGAAAAATGCCAATGTTAGTTTGATAGGGATTGCATTGAATCTGTAGATTGCTTTGGGTAGTAGAGTCATTTTCACAATGTTGATTCTTCCAATCCAAGAACATGATATATCTCTCCATCTATTTGTATCATCTTTAATTTCTTTCAAAAGTGTCTTATAATTTTCTGCATATAGGTCTTTTGTCTCCTTAGATAGGTTTATTCCTAGATATTTTATTCTTTGTGTTGCAGTGGTAAATGGGAGTATTTTCTTGATTTCACTTTCAGATTTTTCATCATTAGTGTATAGGAATGCCAGAGATATCTGTGCATTTATTTTGTATCCTGCTCCTTTACTGAATTCATTGATTAGCTCTTGCAGTTTTCTGGTAGCATCTTTAGGATTCTTTGTGTATAGTATCATGTCATCTGCAAACAATGACAGCTATACTTCTTCTTTTCCGATATGCATAACTTTTATTTCCTTTTCTTCTCTGATTGCTGTGGCTAAAACTTCCAAAACTATGTTTAATAAGAGTGGTGAGAGTGGGCAACCTTGTCTTGTTCCTTATCTTAGTGGAAATGCTTTCAGTTTCACCATTGAGGATGATGTTGGTTGTGGGTTTGTCATATATAGCCTTTATTATGTTGAGGAAAGTTCTCTCTGTGCCTACTTTCTGGAGGGTTTTTATCATAAATGGGTGTTGAATTTTGACAAAAGCTTTCTCTGCATCTATTGAGATGACCATATGGTTTTTCTCCTTCAGTTTGTTAATATGGTGTATTACATTGATTGATTTGTGTATATTGAAGAATCCTTGCATTCCTGGAATAAACCCCACTTGATCATGGTGTATGATCCCCTTAATATGCTGTTGGATTCTGTTTGCTAGTATTTTGTTGAGGATTTTTGCATCTATGTTCATCAGTGATATTGGCCTGTAGTTTTCCTTCTTTGTGACATGCTTGTCTGGTTTTGGTATCAGGGTGATGTTGGCCACGTAGAATGAGTTTGGAAGTGTTCCTCCCTCTGCTCTATTTTGGAAGAGTTTGAGAAGGATAGGTGTTAGCTCTTCTCTAAATGTTTGATAGAATTCGCCTGTGAAGACATCTGGTCCTGGGCTTTTTTTTTTTTATTTATTTTTATTTTTTTTTATTTTACAAATTTAATCAGTTATACATATACATACGTTCCCATATCCCCTCCCCCTTGCGTCTCCCTCCCACCCTCCCCATCCCACCCCTCCAGGCGGTCACAAAGAACCGAGCTGATCTCCCTGTGCTATGCGGCTGCCTCCCACTAGCCATCTACCTCACGTTTGGTAGTGTATATATGTCCATGCCGCTTTTTCACTTTGTCACAGCTTACCCTTCCCCCTCCCCATATCCTCAAGTCCATGCTCTAGTAGGTCTGTGTCTTTATTCCTGTCTTACCCCTATGTTCTTGATGACATTTTTTTCTTAAATTCCATATATATGTGTCATCATACAGTATTTGTCTTTCTCTTTCTGACTTACTTCACTCTGTATGACAGACTCTAGGTCCATCCACCTCATTACAAATAGCTCAATTTCATTTCTTTTTATGGCTGAGTAATATTCCATTGTATATATGTGCCACATCTTCTTTATCCATTCATCCGATGATGGACACTTAGGTTGTTTCCATCTCCGGGCTATTGTAAATAGGGCTGCTATGAACATTTTGGTACATGTCTCTTTTTGAATTATGGTTTTCTCAGGGTATATGCCCAGTAGTGGGATTGCTGGGTCATATGGTAGTTCTATTTGTAGTTTTTTAAGGAACCTCCATACCGTTCTCCATAGTGGCTGTACCAATTCACATTCCCACCAGCAGTGCAAGAGTGTTCCCTTTTTTCCACACCCTCTCCAGCATTTATTGTTTCTAGATTTTTTGATGATGGCCATTCTGACTGGTGTGAGATGATATCTCATTGTAGTTTTGATTTGCATTTCTCTAATGAGTAAAGATGTTGAGCATCCTTTCATGTGTTTGTTGGCTGTCTGTATATCTTCTGTGGAGAAATGTCTATTTAGGTCTTCTGCCCATTTTTGGATTGGATTGTTTGTTATTTTGCTATTGAGCTGCATGAGCTGCTTATAAATTTTGGAGATTAATCCTTTGTCAGTTGCTTCATTTGCAAATATTTTCTCCCATTCTGAGGGTTGTCTTTTCGTCTTGTTTATGGTTTCCTTTGCTGTGCAAAAGCTTTTAAGTTTCATTAGGTCCCATGTGTTTATTTTTGTCTTTATTTCCATTTCTCTAGGAGGTGGGTCAAAAAGGATCTTGCTGTGATTTATGTCATAGAGTGTTCTGCCTATGTTTTCCTCTAGGAGTTTGATAGTGTCTGGCCTTACATTTAGGTCTTTAATCCATTTTGAGCTAATTTTTGTGTATGGTGTTAGGGAGTGATCTAATCTCATACTTTTACATGTCCCTCTCCAGTTTTCCCAGCACCACTTATTGAAGAGACTGTCCTTTCTCCACTGTACATTCCTGCCTCCTTTATCAAAGATAAGGTGAGCATATGTCCGTGGGTTTATCTCTGGGCTTTCTATCCTGTTCCATTGATCTATCTTTCTGTTTTTGTGCCAGTACCATACTGTCTTGATTACTGTAGCTTTGTAGTATAGTCTGAAGTTAGGGAGCCTGATTCCTCCAGCTCCGTTTTTCGTTCTCAAGATTGCTTTGGCTATTCGGGGTCTTTTGTGTTTCCATACAAATTGTGAAATTTTTTGTTCTAGTTCTGTGAAAAATGCCATTGGTAGTTTGATAGGTATTGCATTGAATCTGTAGATTGCTTTGGGTAGTAGACTCATTTTCACAATGTTGATTCTTCCAATCGAAGAACATGGTACATCTCTCCATCTATTTGTATCATCTTTAATTTCTTTCATCAGTGTCTTATAATTTTCTGCATACAGGTCTTTTGTCTCCTTAGGTAGGTTTATTCCTAGATATTTTATTCTTTTTGTTGCAATGGTAAATGGGAGTGTTTCCTTGATTTCACTTTCAGATTTTTCATCATTAGTATATAGGAATGCCAGAGATTTCTGTGCATTAATTTTGTATCCTGCAACTTTACCAAATTCATTGATTAGCTCTAGTAGTTTTCTGGTAGCATCTTTAGGATTCTCTATGTATAGTATCATGTCATCTGCAAACAGTGACAGCTTTACTTCTTCTTTTCCAATTTGGATTCCTTTTATTTCCTTTTCTTCTCTGATTGCTATGGCTAAAACTTCCAAAACTATGTTGAATAAGAGTGGTGAGAGTGGGCAACCTTGTCTTGTTCCTGATCTTAGTGGAAATGGTTTCAGTTTTTCACCATTGAGGACGATGCTGGCTGTGGGTTTGTCATATATGGCCTTTATTATGTTGAGGAAAGTTCCCTCTATGCCTACTTTCTGCAGGGTTTTTATCATAAATGGGTGTTGAATTTTGTCGAAAGCTTTCTCTGCATTTATTGAGATGATCATATGGTTTTTCTCCTTCAGTTTGTTAATATGGTGTATCACATTGATTGATTTGCGTATATTGAAGAATCCTTGCATTCCTGGAATAAACCCCACTTGATCATGGTGTATGATCCTTTTAATGTGCTGTTGGATTCTGTTTGCTAGTATTTTGTTGAGGATTTTTGCATCTATGTTCATCAGTGATATTGGCCTGTAGTTTTCTTTCTTTGTGACATCCTTGTCTGGTTTTGGTATCAAGGTGATGGTGGCCTCGTAGAATGAGTTTGGGAGTGTTCCTCCCTCTGCTATATTTTGGAAGAGTTTGAGAAGGATAGGTGTTAGCTCTTCTCTAAATGCTTGATAGAATTCGCCTGTGAAGCCATCTGGTCCTGGGCTTTTGTTTGTTGGAAGATTTTTAATCACAGTTTCAATTTCAGTGCTTGTGATTGGTCTGTTCATATTTTCTATTTCTTCCTGATTCAGTCTTGGCAGGTTGTGCATTTCTAAGAATTTGTCCATTTCTTCCAGGTTGTCCATTTTATTGGCATAGAGTTGCTTATAGTAATCTCTCATGATCTTTTGTATTTCTGCAGTGTCAGTTGTTACTTCTCCTTTTTCATTTCTAATTCTATTGATTTGAGTCTTCTCCCTTGTTTTCTTGATGAGTCTGGCTAATGGTTTATCAATTTTGTTTATCTTCTCAAAGAACCAGCTTTTAGTTTTATTGATCTTTGCTATCGTTTCCGTCATTTCTTTTTCATTTATTTCTGATCTGATTTTTATGATTTCTTTCCTTCTGCTAACTTTGGGATGTTTTTGTTCTTCTTTCTCTAATTGCTTTAGGTGCAAGGTTAGGTTGTTTATTCGAGATGTTTCCTGTTTCTTAAGGTGGGATTGTATTGCTATAAACTTCCCTCTTAGAACTGCTTTTGCTGCATCCCATAGGTTTTGGGTCGTTGTGTCTCCATTGTCATTTGTTTCTAGGTATTTTTTAATTTCCCCTTTGATTTCTTCAGTGATCACTTTGTTATTAAGTAGTGTATTGTTTAGCCTCCATGTGTTTGTATTTTTTACAGCTCTTTTCCTGTAATTGATATCTAGTCTCATAGCATTGTGGTCGGAAAAGATACTTGATACAATTTCAATTTTCTTAAATTTACCAAGGCTTGATTTGTGACCCAAGATATGATCTATCCTGGAGAATGTTCCATGAGCACTTGAGAAAAATGTGTATTCTGTTGTTTTTGGATGGAATGTCCTATAGATATCAATTAAGTCCATCTTGTTTAATGTATCATTTAAAGCTTGTGTTTCCTTATTCATTTTCATTTTGGATGACCTGTCCATTGGTGAAAGTGGGGTGTTAAAGTCCCCTACTATGATTGTGTTACTGTCGATTTCTCCTTTTATGGCTGTTAATATTTCCCTTATGTATTGAGGTGCTCCTATGTTTGGTGCATAAATATTTACAATTGTTATATCTTCTTCTTGGATTGATCCCTTGATCATTATGTAGTGTCCTTCTTTGTCTCTTCTAGTAGTCTTTATTTTAAAGTCTATTTTGTCTGATATGAGAATTGCTACTCCAGCTTTCTTTTGGTTTCCATTTGCATGGAATATCTTTTTCCATCCCCTTACTTTCAGTCTGTATGTGTCTCTAGGTCTGAAGTGGGTCTCTTGTAGACAGCATATATATGGGTCTTGTTTTTGTATCCATTCAGCCAATCTGTGTCTTTTGGTGGGAGCATTTAGTCCATTTACATTTAAGGTAATTATTGATATGTATGTTCCTATTCCCATTTTCTTAATTGTTTTGGGTTCGTTATTGTAGTTCTTTTCCTTCTGTTGTGTTTCTTGCCTAGAGAAGTTCCTTTAGCATTTGTTGTAAAGCTGGTTTGGTGGTGCTGAACTCTCTCAGCTTTTGCTTGTCTGTAAAGGTTTTAATTTCTCCATCAAAGCTGAATGAGATCCTTGCTGGGTAGAGTAATCTTGGTTGCAGGTTTTTCTCCTTCATCACTTTAAGTATGTCCTGCCACTCCCTTCTGGCTTGTAGAGTTTCTGCTGAGAGATCAGCTGTTATCCTGATGGGGATTCCCTTGTGTGTTATTTGTTGTTTTTGCCTTGCTGCTTTTAATATGATTTCTTTGTGTTTAATTTTTGACAGTTTGATTAATATGTGTCTTGGTGTATTTCTCCTTGGATTTATTCTGTATGGGACTCTCTGTGCCTCCTGGACTTGATTAACTATTTCCTTTCCCATATTAGGGAAGTTTTCAACTATAATCTCTTCAAATATTTTCTCAGTCCCTTTCTTTTTCTCTTCTTCTTCTGGAACCCCTATAATTCGAATGTTGGTGCGTTTAATGTTGTCCCAGAGGTCTCTGAGACTGTCCTCTGTTCTTTTCATTCTTTTTTCTTTATTTTGCAGTGCATCAGTTATTTCCACTATTTTATCTTCCACCTCACTTATCCGTTCTTCTGCCTCAGTTATTCTGCTATTGATCCCATCTAGAGTATTTTTTATTTCATTTATTGTGTTTTTAATCGATGCTTGATTCGTCTTTAGTTCTTCTAGGTCCTTGTTAACTGTTTCTTGCATTTTGTCTATTCTATTTCCAAGATTTTGGATCATCTTTACCATCATTATTCTGAATTCTTTTTCAGATAGACTGCCTATTACTTCTTCATTTGTTAGGTCTGGTGGGTTTTTATCTTGCTCCTTCTCCTGCTGTGTGTTTTTCTGTCTTCTCATTTTGCTTATGTTACTGTGTTTGGGGTCTCCTTTTTGCAGGCTGCAGGTTCGTAGTTCCCGTTGTTTTTGGTGTCTGTCCCCAGTGGCTAAGGTTGGTTTAGTGGGTTGTGTAGGCTTCTTGGTGGAGGGGACTACTGCCTGTGTTCTGGTGGATGAGGCTGGATCTTGTCTTTCTGGTGGGCAGGTCCACGTCTGGTGGTGTGTTTTGGGTTGTTTGCGGACTTTTTATGATTTGAGGCAGCCTCTCTGCTAATGGGTGGCGTTGTGTTCCTGTCTTGCTAGTTGTTTGGCATAGGGTGTCCAGCACTGTAGCTTGCTGGTCGTTGAGTGAAGCTGGGTGCTGGTGTTGAGATGGAGATCTCTGGAAGATTTTCGCCGTTTGATATTATGTGGAGCTGGGAGGTCTCTTGTGGACCAGTGTCCTGAAGTTCGCTCTCCCACCTCAGAGGCACAGCACTGACTCCTGGCTCCTCAATTTGGGATGATTTGTTGTCTATTCATGTATTCCACAGATGCAGGGTACATGAAGTTGATTGTGGAGCTTTAATCTGCTGCTTCTGAGGCTGCTGGGAGAGGTTTCCCTTTCTCTTCTTTGTTCTCACAGCTCCTGGGTCTCAGCTTTGGATTTGGCCCCGCCTCTGCGTGTAGGTCGCCGGAGGGCGTCTGTTCTTCGCTCAGACAGGACAGGGTTAAAGGAGCAGGCTCTTCGGGGACTCTGGCTCACTCAGGCTGGGCGGGAGGGAGGGGCACGGAGTGCGGGGCGAGCCTGCAGCGGCAGAGGTCGGCGTGACGTTGCACCAGCCCGAGGCACGCCGTGCGTTCTCCCAGGGAAGCCGCCCCTGGATCCCGGGACCCCGGCAGTGGCAGGCTGCACAGGCTCCCGGAAGGGCAGTGTGGACAGTGACCTGCGCTCGCACACAGGCCTCCCGGCGGCGGCAGCAGCAGCCCCAGCGCCCACGCCCGTCTCCGGGCTCCGCGCCCTCAGCCGCGACTCGCGCCCTTCTCTGGAGCTCCTTTACGCGGCGCTCTTAATCCCCTCTCCTCGCGCACCTGGAAACCAAGAGGGAAGAAAAAGTCTCCTGCCTCTTTGTCAGCTCCAGAGTTTTCCCGGACTCCCTCCCGGCTAGCTGTGGCACATTAGCCCCCTTCAGGCTGAGTTCTCGCCCCCAGCCCCAGTCCTCTCCCTGCGCTCTGACCGAAGCCCGAGCCTCAGCTCCAGCGCCGCCCGCCCCGGCGGGGGAGCAGACAAGCCTCCCGGCCTGGTGAGTGCCGCTCGGCACCGCTCCTCTGTGCGGGAATCTCTCTGCTTTGCCCTACCCAGGTATGTGGGGAGTTTCTTGCCTTTGGGAGGTCTGGGGTCTTCTGCCAGCGTTCAGTAGGTGTTCTGTAGGAGTTGTTCCACGTGTAGCTGTATTTCTGGTGTATCTGTGGGGAGGAAGGTGATCTCCGCGTCTTACTCTTCCGCCATCTTACCCGGAAGTTCTGGTCCTGGGCTTTTGTTTGTTGGAAAATTTTTAATCACAGTTTCAATTTCAGTGCTTGTGATTGGTCTGTTCATATTTTCGGTTTCTTCCTGATTTCATCTTGGCAGGTTGTGCATTTCTAATAATTTCTCCATTTCTTCCAGGTT
The DNA here is from genome assembly GCF_025265405.1 of Mesoplodon densirostris. NCBI lineage: Eukaryota > Metazoa > Chordata > Mammalia > Artiodactyla > Ziphiidae > Mesoplodon > Mesoplodon densirostris. The sequence continues at coordinate 54,060,510 of NC_082668.1, forward strand.
GTCCATTTTATTGGCACAGAGTTGCTTGTAGTAATCTCTCATGATCTTTTGTATTTCTGCAGTGTCAGTTGTTACTTCTCCTTTTTCATTTCTAATTCTATTGATTTGAGTCTTCTCCCTTTTTTTCTTGATGAGTCTGGCTAATGGTTTATCAATTTTGTTTATCTTCTCAAAGAACCAGCTTTTAGTTTTGTTGATCTTTGCTATCGTTTCCTTCATTTCTTTTTCATTTATTTCTGATCTGATCTTTATGATTTATTTCCTTCTGCTAACCTTTGGGGTTTTTTGTCTTCTTTCTCTAATTGCTTTAGGTGCAAGGTTAGGTTGTTTATTCAAGATGTTTCTTAAGGTAGGATTGTATTGCTATAAACTTCCCTCTTAGAACAGCTTTTGCTGCATCCCATAGGTTTTGGGTCGTTGTGTTTCCATTGTCATTTGTTTCTAGGTATTTTTTAATTTCCTCTTTGATTTCTTCAGTGATCACTTCGTTATTAAGTAGTGTATTGTTTACACTCCATGTGGTTGTATTTTTACAGATCTTTTCCTGTAATTGATATCTAGTCTCGTAGCGTTCTGGTCGGAAAAGATACTTGATACAATTTCAGTTTTTTAAATTTACCAAGGCTTGATTTGTGACCCAAGATATGATCTATCCTGGAGAATGTTCCATGAGTACTTGAGAAAAATGTGTATTCTGTTGTTTTTGGGTGGAATGTCCTATAAATATCAATTAAGTCCATCTTGTTTAATGTATCATTTAAAGCTTGTGTTTCCTTGTTTACTTTCATTTTGGATGATCTGTCCATTGGTGAAAGTGGGTTGTTAAAGTTCCCTACTATGATTGTGTTACTGTCGATTTCCCCTTTTATGGCTGTTACTATTTGCCTTATGTATTGAGGTGCTCCTATGTTGGGTGCATAAATATTTACAATTGTTATATCTTCTTCTTGGATCAATCCCTTGATCATTATGTCATTTCCTTCCTTGTCTCTTGTAGTAGTCTTTATTTTAAAGTCTATTTTGTCTGATATGAGAATTGCTACTCCAGCTTTCTTTTGATTTCCATTTGCCTGGAATATCTTTTTCCATCCCCTCACTATCAGTCTGTATGTGTCTCTAGGTCTGAAGTGGGTCTCTTGTAGACAGCATATATATGGGTCTTGTTTTTGTATCCATTCAGCCAGTCTGCTTCTTTTGGTGGGAGCATTTAATCCATTTACGTTTACGGTAATTATCCATATGTATGTTTCTATTCCCATTTTCTTAATTGTTTTGGGTTTGTTATTGTAGGTCTTTTCCTTCTCTTGTGTTTCTTGCCTAGAGAAGTTCCTTTAGCTTTTGCTGTAAAGCTGGTTTGGTGGTGCGGAACTCTCTCAGCTTTTGACTGTCTGTAAAGGTTTTAATTTCTCCATCAAATCTGAATGAGATCCTTGCTGGGTAGAGTAATCTTGATTGTAGGTTTTTCTCCTTCATCACTTTAAATATGTCCTGCCAGTCCCTTCTGGCTTGCAGAGTTTCTGCTGAAAGATCAGCTGTTAACCTTATGGGGATTCCCTTGTGTGTTATTTGTTGTTTTTCCCTTGCTGCTTTTAATATGTATTCTTTGTATTTAATTTTCGACAGTTCGATTAATATGTGTCTTAATGTGTTTCTCCTTGGATAGCATGCAGATTCTTAACCACTGAACCATCAGGGAAGCACCTATTTTTTGTTTTCTGATAATAGCCATCCTAGTAAATGTGAAAGTGGTACCTCATTTTGGTTTTGATTTGCATTTCCTTAATGGCTAATAATGTTGAGCATCTTATTATGTGTTTATTGGCCATTTGTATATCTTGTTTGGAGAGCTGTTCACTCAGATCCTTTACCAATTTTTAAGGTGGGTTATTTAATGTATTTTAATTGTTGAGTTGTAAGAGTTCTTTATATATTTTGCATGGTAGACTCTTATCAGATATGTGACTTGCAGATATTTTTCTCCCATTCTGTGGGTTCTGTTTAAATTTTTATATTTTTATAAAGTCCAGTTTATCAATTTTTTCTTTAGTTGCCTGTCCTTTAAGTGTCACATCTGAGAAACTGTTGCCTGATCCAAGGTCACAAAGATTTACACCTTTTGGTTTTGTTTTGTTTTTATATCGGAGTATAGTTGATTAAGAATGTTGTGTTAGTTTCAGGTGTACAGCCAAGTGATTCAGTTATACATGTACCTATTCTTTTTCATATTCTTTTTCAATTTAGGTTATTACAGAATATTGTACAGTTTCCTGTGCTATACAGTAGGTCCTTGTTGGTTATCTGTTTTAAATATAGCAGTGTGTACATGTCAGTCCCAAACTCCCAATCCCTCCCCTCCCCCACCCTTCCCCCTGTAACCATAAGATCATTCTCTAAGTCTGTGAGTCTCTTTCTGTTTTGTAAATAAGTTCATTTGTATCTTTTTATTTTACATTCCACATATAAGTGATATCATGATATTTGTCTTTTTCTGTCTGACTTACTTTACTTAGTATAATAATCTCCAACTCCATCTATGTTGCTGAAAATAGGATTATTTCATTCTTTTCAATGGCTGAGTAATATTCCATTATATTTATGTACCTCATCTTCTTTATCCACTCCTTTGTCAATGGACATTTAGGTTGCTTCCATGTCTTGGCTCTTGTAAACAGTGCTGCAGTGAACATTGGGGTGCATGTATCCTGTCAAACCATGGTTTTTTTTGCAGATATGTGCCCAAGAGTGGGATTCCTAGATCATATAGTAGTTCTAATTTTAGTTTTTTAAGGAACCTCCGTATTGTTCTCCACAGTGGCTGCACCAACTTACATTACCACCAGCAGTGTAGGAGGGTTCCCTTTTCTCCACACCCTCTTTAGCATTTATTTCTTGTAGACTTTTTGATAATGGCCATTCTGACTGGTGTGAGGGGATATCTCATTGTAGTTTTGAGTTGCATTTCTGTAATAATTAACAGTGTTGAGCATCTTTTCGTGTACCTCTTGGCCATCAGTATGTCTTCTTTGGAGGAATGTCTATTTAGGTCTTCTGCCCAGTTTTTGATTGGGTCATTTTTTTGGTATTGAGCTGCATGAGCTGTTGGTATGTTTTGAAGACTAATCCCTTGTCGGTTGCATCATTTACAAATATTTTCTCCCATTCTGTGGGCTGTCTTCATTTTGTTTATGGTTTTTTTTGCTGTTCAAAAGCTTTTGAGTTTAATTTGGTCCCATTTGTTTATTTTTGTTTTTATTTTCATTACTCTAGTAGGTGGGTCAAAAAAGATCTTGCTGTGGTTTATGTCAAAGAGGTTTTTCCTATGTTTTCCTCTAAGAGTTTTATAGTGTCCAGTATTACATTTAGGTCTTTAATCCATTTTGAGTTTATTTTTCTGTATGGTGTTAGGGAGTGTTCTGATTTCATTCTTTTACATGTAGCTCTCCAGTTTTCCCAACACCACTTATTGAAGAGGCTATCTTTCCTCCATTGTATAGTCTTACCTCCTTTATTGTAGATTAATTGATGATAGGTTGGTGGTTTATTTCTGGGCTTTCTATCCTGTTCCATTGAATTATATTTCTGTTTTTGTGCCAGTATGATACTACTGTTTTGATTACTGTAGCTTTGTAGTATGGTCTGAACTCAGGGAGCCTGATTCCTCCAGCTTCGTTTTTCTTTCTCAAGAGTGCTTTGGCTATTCAGGGTCTTTTGTGTCTCCATACAGATTTTAAGATTTTTTGTTCTAGTTCTGTGAAAAACGCCATTGGTAATTTGGTAGGGATTTCATCGAATCTGTAGATTGTCTTGGGTAGTATAGTCATTTTGACAATATTGCTTCTTCCAGTCCTAGAACATGGTATATCTTTCCATCTGTGTCATCTTTGATTTCTTTCATCAGCATCTTACAGTTTTCAGAATAATGGTCTTTTGCCTCCTTAGGTAAGTTTATTCCTAGGTGTTTTATTCTTTTTAATATGATGGTAACTGTGATTGTTTCCCTAATTTCTCCTTCTGATCTCTCATTGTTAGTGTATAGAAATGCAACAGATTTCTGTGTATTAATTTTGTATCCTGAAACTTGACTGAATTCATTGATGAGCTCTAGTAGTTTTCTGGTAGCATCTTTAGGATTTTCTATGTATAGTATCTGCAAACACCTGCAAACAGTGACAGTTTTACTTCTTCTTTTCCAGTTTTGTTTCCTTTATTTTTTTTTCTTCTCTGATTACCATGACTAGGACTTCCAAAACTGTGTTGAATGAAAGTGGTGAGAGTGGACATCCTTGTCTTGTTCCTGATGTTAGGGGAGGTGTTTTCAGCTATCCACAGTTGAGTATGACGTTAGCTGTAGGTTTGTCATATACAGTATTTATTATGTTGAGGTAGGTTCTCTCTAGACCCACTTTCTGTAGAGTTTTTATCATAAATAGGTGTTGAATTTTGTCAAAAGCTTTTTCTGCATCTATTGAGAGGATCATATGGTTTTTATTCTTCAATTTGTTGATGTGGTGTATCACACTGATTAATTTGTAGAGACTGAAAACTCCTTGCATCCCTGGGATAAATTCCACTTGATCGTAGTGTATGATCCTTTTAATGTATTGTTGGATTTGGTTTGCTAGTATTTTGTTGAGGATGTTTGCACCTGTGTTCATCAGTGATATTGGCCTATAATTTTCCTTTTTTGTGGTATCTTTGTCTGGTTTTGGTATCAGGGTGATGGTGGCCTCATAGAATGAGCTTGCAAGTCTTCCCTCCTCTGCAGTGTTTTGGAATAGTTTCAGAAGGATAAGTGTTAACACTTCTCTAAATGTTGATAGAAGTCGCCTGTGAAGCCATCTGGTCCTGGACTTTTGTTTGTTGGGAGTTTTTAAAGCACAGTTTTAATTTCAGGGCTTGTGGTTGGTCTGTTCATATTTTCTATTTCTTTCTGGTTCAGTCTTGGGAGATTATATTTTTCTAAGAACTTGTCCATTTCTTCTAGGTTGTCTGTTTTATTGGTATATAGTTGCTTTTAGCAGTCTCTTATGATCCTTTGTATTTCTATGGTGATTGTTGTAACTTCTCCTTTGCCATATCTAAGTTTACTGATTTGAGTCCTCTCCCTCTTTTTCTCGATGAGTCTGGCTAAAGGTTTATCAATTTTATCTTCTCAAAGAACCAGCTTTTCGTTTCATTGATCTTTTCTGTTGTTTTCTTTGTCTCGATTTCATTTCTTTCCGCTCTGATCTTTGTAATTTTTTCCCTTCTAACTTTGGGTTTTGTTTGTTCTTCTTTCTCTAGTTGCTTTAGGTGTAAGGTTAGGTTGTTTATATGTGATTTTTCTTGTTTCCTAAGGTAAGATTTTATTGCTAGAAACTTCCCTGTTAGAACTGCTTTTGCTGCATCCCATAGATTTTGGATCATTGTGGTTTGGTTTTCATTTGTCTGTTAGTATTGTTTTATTTCCTCTTTGATTTCTTCAGTGATCCATCGGTTGTTTAGTAACATATTGTTTAGCCTCCACATGTTTGTGTTTTTTTACAGTTTTTTTCTTGTAGTTTATTTCTAATCTCATAGCAGTGTGGTTGGAAAAGATGCTTGATATGGTTTCAATTTCCTTAAAGTTACGAAGACTCGCTTTGTGATCAGTCCTGGAGAATGTTCCATGTGCACTTCAGAAGAATGTTTACTCTGCTGCTTTTGAATGAAATGCTCTATAAATATCAGTTAGGTGCATCTGGTCTAATGTGTCATTTAAGGCCTTTGTTTCCTTATTGATTTTCTTTCTGGATGATCTGTTCTTGGATGAAAGTGGGGTGTTAAAGTCCCCCACTATTATTGTATTACTGTCAATTTCTCCTTTTATGGCTGTTAGTATGTGCCTTATATATTGGAGTGCTCCTATGTTGGGTACATATACGTTTTCGATTGTTATAGCTTCTTCTTAGATCGATCACTTGATCATTATGTAGTGGCCTTCTTTATCTCTTGTAACAGTCTTTATTTTAAAGTCTATTTTGTCTGATATGAGTATGGCTACTTTAGCTTTCTTTTGATTTCTATTTGCATGGAATATCTTTTTCCATCCTCTCAATTTCAGTCTGTATGTGTCCCTAGATCTGAGGTGGGTCTCTTATAGACAACATATATACGGATCTTGTTTTTGTATCCATTCAGCCAGTCTGTGTCTTTTGGTTGGAGCATTTAATCCATTTACATTTAAGGTAATTATCAATATGTGTGTTCCTCTTGCCATTTTCGTAATTGTTTTGGATTTGGGTTTTTCTGTGGGTTTTTTTGGCTGCATCCGTTGTTTTGGGACATGGCAGTGAAAGTGCCAAGTCCTAACCACTGGACCACCAGGGAATTCCCTGGATTTGTTTTTGTAGGTCTTTCTTCTTTCCTTCCTCTTTTGTTCTCTTATATTTTGATTTGATGACCAACTTTAATGTTGTTTCAATTCCTTTTACTTTTTTGTGTGTATCTATTGCAGATTTTTGGTTTATGGTTCCCTTGAGCTTTTGATACAGCAGTCTGTATATAAAGAAGATTGCTTTAAGTTTCTAGTGTTTTAATTTCAAATGCAATTCCAATATCCTGCATTTGTGCTCTCCTCTTCTCACAGTTACTGGTTTTGATATCATATTTGTGTGCAGATGATTTCCTACATTAACTGTATGTTTACCTTTACTGCTGAGCTTTCCATTCATAATTTTCTTGTTTCTAGTTGTGGCCTTTTCTTTTCCACCTAGAGAAGTTCCTTTAGTGTTTGTTGTAAAGGAGGCCTGGTGGTGCTGAATTCTCTTGGCTTTTGCTTGTCTATAAAGCTTTTGATTTCTCCTTCAAATCTGAAAGAGAGCCTTGGTGGGTAGAGTATTCCTGGTTTTAGGTTCTTGCCTTTAATCACTTTAAATATATCTTGCCACTCCCTTCTGGCCTGCAGAGTTTCTGCTGAGAGATCACTTGATAGCCTTACGGGAATTCCTTTGTATGTTACTTGTTGCTTTTCCCTTGTTGCTTTTAATATCTTTTCTTTGTCTTTAATTTTTGTCAGTTTGATTACTGTGTGTCCTGGCATATTCCTCCTTGGGTTCATCCTACCTGGGAGTCTCTCTGCTTCCTGGACTTGGGTTACTGTTTCCTTTTCCATGTTAGGGAAGTTTTCAGCTATTATCTCTTCAAATATTTTCAAAGGTTCTTTCTCTCTCTATTCTTCTTCTGGGAGGCCTATAATGTGAATGTTGGTGCATTTAATGTTGTCCCGAAGTCTCTTAGACTGTCTTCATTTCTTTTCATTCTTTTTTTCTTTATTCTGCTCCATAGCAGTGATTTCCACCATTCTGTCTTCCACCTCATTTATCCATTCTTCTGCCTGAGTTATTCTGCTATTGATTCCTTCTAGTGTATATTTCATTTCAGTTATTGTATTGTACATCTCTGTTTGTTTGGTCTTTAGTTCCTCTATGTCTTTTTTAAACATTTCTTGTATCTTCTCAGTCTGTGCCTCCATTCTTTTCCTGAGATCGTGGAACATCTTCAATATCATTACTCTGAATTCTTTTTCCAGTAGATGGCCTATCTCCACTTCACTTAGTTGTTCTTCTGGCGTTTTATCTTTTTCTTTCATCTGGGACATATTCCTTTGCCGTCTCATTTTGTCTGACTTTCTGTGATTGTGGTTTCCATTCCACAAGCTGTAGGATTGTAGTTCTTCTTGCTTCTGCTGTCTGCCCTCTGGTGGATGAGGCTGTCTAAGAGGCTTGTGCAGGCTTCCTGGTTCCTGCCCACTGGTGGGTAGAGCTGGTTCTTGTCCCTCTGGGCAGGGCCATGCTCAGGAAGACTTTAAGCAGCCTGTTTGCTGATGGGTATGACTGTATTCCCTCCCTGTTGGTTGTTTGGCCTGAGGCGTCCCAGCACTGGAGCCTACAGGCTGTTGGGTGGGGCTAGGTCATTGGGAGGAAATGGCAGCGTCCAGGAGTGCTCATGCTAATGATTACTCCCCACAACTACTGCTGCCAGTGTCTTTGTACCTGCAGTGAGCCATAGCACCTCCCCTGCCTCTCCAGGAGACCCTCCAATACTAGCAGGTAGGTCTGGCCCAGTCTCTTACGAGGTCACTGCTTTTTTTCCCTGGGTCCTGGTGCACATGAGACCTTGCCTGTGCTCTCCAAGAGTGGAGTTTCTGTTTCCCCAGTCCTGTGGAATTCCTGCGATCAAACCCCACTGGCGGGCCTCCCTGGTGGCACAAGTGGTTGAGAGTCCGCCTGCCGATGCAGGGGATACGGGTTTGTGCCCCAGTCTGGGAGGATCCCATATGCCGCGGAGCGGCTGGGCCCGTGAGCCATGGCCGCTGAGCCTGCGCGTCCGGAGCCTGCGCGTCCGGAGCCTGTGCTCTGCAACGGGGGAGGCCACAACAGTGAGAGGCCCGCATACCGCAAAAAAAAAAAAAAAAAAAAAACCCACTGGCCTTCAAAACCAGATTCTCTGGGGGCTCTTCCTCCTCTTAGCAGGCCCCCACGCTGGGAAGGCTGACATGGGGCTCTGAACTTTCAGTCCTGTGGGAAACCTTTTCAGGTATAATTACTTTCTAGTTTGTGGGTCGCCCACCCAGTGGGTATGGGATTTGATTTTATTGCAGTTGTGCCCCTCCTACCATCTCGTTGTGGCTTCCTCTTTGTCTTTGGCTGTAGGGTGTCTCTTTAGGTAGGTTCTAGTGTTTTATTTTCTATGGTTGTTCAGCAGTTAGTTGTGATTTTGGTGTTTTTGTATGAAGGGGTGAGCTCATGTCCTTCTACTCCCCCATCTTGCATCTGTCATCCTGCACCCATTTTTTATTCTAACAGTTTTATAGTTTTACAGATTACATTTTGGTCTTTGATCCATTTTGTGTTAAATTTTATATATGGTATGAGGTAGAGGTTTAACTTCATTATTTTGCCTGTGGATATCCAGTTCTCCCAGGACGATTTGTTGGAAGACTGTTCTTTCTATTGAATGATCTTGGCTCCCTTGTCAAAATCTAGTTAAACATAGATGCATGGGCTTATTTCTGGACTCTCAATTCCATTGCATTGATATATATGACTGTACGTATGCCAGTACCACATGGTCTTGATTACTGTAGCTTTGTCATAAGTTTTAAAATTGAGACGTGTGAGCCCTCCAACTTTATTTTTTTTGAGATTGTTCTGGCTATTCTGGATCCTTGCATGTCTATATGAATTTCAGGATCTGATTTTCCATTTCTGCAAAAAAAGAGGAGCTGGAATTTTGATAGGGTTTGTATGATCCTGTAGATCAATTTGGAGAGTATTGTGATCTTAACAATAGAGTATATATTTTCTCTATATAAGATTGTGCCATCTGCAAATGGAGATAGTTTTATTTTTTCCTTTCCAATTTGTTGCTGTTTGTTTCTTTTTCTTGTGTAATTGCTTTGGCTAGAACCTCCAGCCATGAGAGGTTGAATAGAAGTGATGAGAGCAGACATCCTTGTTTTGTTCCTGAGTTTACAGGGTTAGCTTTCAGTTTGGCACCATTAAGTATGATGTTAGCTGTGTGCTTTTCCTAAATGCCCATGATCAGGATGAGGAAATTCCCTTCTATTCCTAGTTTGTTGGGAATTCTTATCATGAAAATATGTTGAACTTGTTCAGTTGCTTTTTCTATATCTGTTGGAATAATCTTGTGGATTTTGTCCTTTATTCTATTAGTAAGGTGTATTACATTGATTGATTTCAAATGTTGAACCAAGTTTTCCTTTGGGGGATAAATTTCACTTGATCATGGTGTATAATCCTTTTCATATATTGTTTGATTTGGCTTGCTATTATTTTGTTGAGGATTTAAAAATTATATTAATAAGGGTTATCACATAGTTTTTTTTTTCTTGTGACATCTTTGGTTTTGTTCTCAAGGTATTGAATAATATTGGCCTCTTAAAATGATTTGATAGTGTTCCCTCTCCTATTTTGAGAAGACTTTGTGAGGGATTGGTGTTAATTCTTTCAGTGTTTTGTAGAATTCAACAGTAAAGCCATCTGGTTCTAGGTTTTTCTTTGTGGGGAGTGTTTTGTTTTTAATTATTATTATTATTGATCCAGTCTCTTTATTTGTTACAGTTCCATTCATATTTCTACTTCTTTTTGAGTTTTAGTCATTTGGGTCTTTCTAGGAATTTGTCCATTTCATCTAGGCTATGTAATTAATTGGCATACAGTTGTTCATAGTAGCCCCTTTTTAATTTCTGGGAGTTCAATACAATCTCTCTTCTTTCATTTCTAATTTTAGCAATTTGTGTATTCTTTATATTTTTTTTCTTGGTTAATACCACAGTGGTTTGTCAATTTTGTTGATCTTGTCAAAGAACCAACTTCTGGTTTTACTGATTTTCTCTATTGTTTTTCTAGCCTCTGTTTTATTTCTGCTATAATCCTTATTATTTTCTTCCTTTTGCTTGCTTTGAGTTTAATTTTCTTTTTCTAGGTTCTTAAGATGGATGCTTAGGTTATTGATATGAGATATTTCTCTTTTTTAAAATACAAGTTTATACAGCTACATATTTCCCTCTAAGCACCACTTTAGCTGCATACCATACATTTTCTTTATCATGTTATATTTTCATTTTCATTCATCTCAAAATATTCTTTAATTTCCTTTGTAATTTCCTCTTTGACCCATTGATTATTTAGAAATATGTTGTTGATATCCCCATATATGTGAATTTCCAAATTTCCTTCTTTTATTCATTTAATTTTATTTCATTGGTGTTGGAGAACATACTTTATATAATTTCAGTCCTTTCAGATTTATTGAGAGTTGTTTTATGGTTTAACATGTGGTATATCCTAGAGCATGCTTCATGTGCACTTGAGAAAAATGTGTATTCTATTATTGTTTGGTGGAGTGTTCTAAAGATGTCTGTTAGGTCCAGTTGCTTTATAGTGTTGTTCAAGTCATCAGCTGTTGCTTCATTGATCATCTAACTGTTCCACCTATTATTGAAAGAGGTATATTGAAGTCTTCAACTGTTAGTGTTGAATTGTTATTTCTCCCTTCAATTCTGTCAGTTTTTGCTGTATTGTTTTTGCTTCATTGGGGTTGTGTTGTTAGATGCAAATGCATTTATAAATGTTATCTTCTTAATGGGTTGATCCTTTTTTCAATATATAATGTCCTTCTTTTTTTTTGTTTTTTTGTTTTTTTGTTTCGTGGGCCTCTCACTGTTGTGGCCTCTCCCGTGTGGAGCACAGGCTCTGGATGCGCAGGCTCAGCAGCCATGGCTCACGGGCCCAGCTGCTCCGCAGCATGTGGGATCTTCCCGAACTGGGGCACGAACCCGTGTCCCCTGCATCGGCAGGCGGACTCTCAACCACTGCGCCACCAGGGAAACCCTATAATGTCCTTCTTTATCTCACAGATTCTTGTCTTAATATCTACTTTGTCTCATGTTAGTGTAGCCACTCCAGCTCTTTTCAGATTACTGTTTACATCATATATCTTTTCCCATCCTTTTATTTTCAACCCATTTGTGTCTTTGGATCTAAAGTGTGTCTCTTATAAACAGCATACAGTTGGGTCTTTTAAAAAATTTATTCTGCCTGTCTCTGCTTCTTAGTTGGATTGTTTAATCCATTAATATTTAACATCATTACCCATAAGGTAGGATTTACATCTGCCACTTTACTATTTTTTTATATGTTTTATGTGATATTTGTTCCTCTCTTTCTCCAGTATTGCCTTCCTTTGTGTTAAGTAGATATTTCTGGTGCACTATTTTAATTCCCTTAACCTTTCTTTTACTATCTATTTTTGATTTATAGATAACTGAGTTACAAACAAAAACTACATATTTATATGTCTTCTACATGTACCTACGTTGCTACATTTTCTGGTACCCTTTATTTCTTTATGTGGATTCCAGTTATTATCTAATCCCCTTTTATTTCAGCCTGAAGAGCTCCCTTTAGCATTTCTTACAGGGCATTTTTTTCTAGCCTCACAGTCTAGACCCCACCAAAGGGTGGACACTGGTAAATTATCCCACACAATTTAAATTGGGATTAGAGAGAATTGACATCTTAGCAATATTGTATCTTCCTAATACAGGGACACAGTATGTCTCTCCATTTTATTTAGGCTTTTGATTTGTCTTGTCAGCATACTGTAATTTTCAGCATGTCAAATATTGGACATATTTTTTCTTAGATTTGTACCTAAGAATTTCATGGATTTTGGTGCTGTTATAAATGGAACTTTTAAGAAATATCAATTTCCAATTGTTTGTTGCTAATATATAGAAATACAATTGATTTGACCTTGTATTCTTCAACCTTACAAAACTCACTTATTCTAGGATTTCTTTTGTAGATTCTTTGGGATTTCCTATGTAGACTATCATTTCTGATGTAAGTAGACACAGTTTTATTTCTCCCTTTCCAATTTCTATGCTTTTTATTACTTTTCCTTACCTTGTTACACCAGCTAAGGCCTCCCGTATGATACTGAATAGGAATGGCAAGAGCAGATATCCTTGCCTTTTTCCCATTCTTAAGGGAAAACATTCAGTCTTCCACCAATACTGATATTAGTTGTAGGTTTTTACAGACATAACTGATCACATAGAGATGGTTCCCTTTCATTTCTAGGTTACTGGGTTTTTATCATAAATTAATTTGAATTTTGTGAAATGCTTTTTCTGTGTCTATTGAGATGGTCATATGGTTTTTCTTCTATAGTCTATTGATGTGGTGAATTATAGTAATTAATTTTGAATGTTGAACAAGCCTTGTATTACCAGAATAAACTACACTTAGTCCTGATTTGTTATCCTTTTATTTATTGCTGGATTCATTTTGCTAATATTCTTGGAGTATTTTTGCCTCTATATTTATATGCTCGAGTTAATATATAAATAGGTACCAAGTACCAGAAGGACTTTCACTTCTAGTAAATGCACACTATGCAATTTGTAATGTCTCCTGCTAAAGACAACTAAAAAGCAGGGAAACATATTCATAAGATACCATTTATTTTACAGTTAAAAATGTCATTTTAAAAACAAGATAAGGGCTTCTATGGTGGTGCAGTGTTTGAGAGTCCGCCTGCCGATGCAGGGGACATGGGTTAGTGCCCCGGTCCGGAAAGATCCCACATGCAGTGGAGCGGCAAGGCCCGTGGGCCATGGCTGCTGAGCCTGCACGTCCTTAGCCTGTGCTCCACAATGGGAGAGGCCACAACAGTGAGAGGCCTGCGTACCGCAAAAAAACAAAAACTACAACAATAACAAAAAAAAACAAGATAATATTTTTGGATCTGGCATAGAATTCTTTTCTCTTTTTTCTTCTAAAGGTAGGCATAAATGCATTAACCTGCAACCTGCAAACTCTAGAGGAAAAGAATAAGCAACTGGCAGATCAAATTGCTTCCCTAGAACTTGAGCAAGCAACTTCTGATTACCATTGGGGGTATGAAAAGTCAGTCTAAAGTAGCAATTAATGACTATGAGTTTTAAAAACAATCAGAAATCAGGAGATGGGTTTCCTTCATTTTTTTTGATAATTATCACAAGTCTGAATAATGCAGGCTAAATATGTCAGAGAGTCCTACGGTATTCAGACAATACAGGATTTAGGAAAACAAGAGTTTAAGACAGCCTTTAAATGTCTGCCTACACAGATGATCTATAATGCTGAAAAGCACCAATATTTCTAACGTTTTAAAATATTTTCTTTTCCATAAATTGTGAGGAACAAACTTGTATTTTTTTTCTCTTTCTGACAGTTCCATCCATTAGGAAATCAATAGTAAGTTTGATTCCTAAAAGCTACTTGACAAGGTCAATCCATTACAAATAAATGGTAGAATTCTTAAAACATCTTCAGGTGAAGGAGATTTAAGAAGATGATTGTTATGTTAAACAGCTAATAAGTTTTCCATGTGCTTCTGAATACTTGAGAAAGAATTAGCCATTGCTTCTATAACATGCAAATCATCTTTCAAAATTCCAAAGAAGGCCCTGTTGTGAAGTCTGCCTTAATCTGAACTAAATTCTTTCAAACTCTGTCATAAGCTGCTCATTACTTCAACTATAAAAAAATTACAGAGACTAAATATAAATCCTGGGACTTCCCTGGTGGTGCAGTGGTTAAGAATCCGCCTGCCAATGCAGGAGACATGGGTTCAAGCCCTGGTCCAGTAAGATCCCACATGCCACGGAGCAACTAAGCCCGTGTGCCCCAACTACTGAGCCTGTGCTCTAGGGCCCACGGGCCACAACTGCTGAGCCCTCGTGCCACAACTACTGAAGCCCGCATGCCTAGAGCCTGTGCTCTGCAACAAAGAGAAGCCACCTCAATGAGAAGCTCATACACTCCAATGAAGAGTAGCCCCCGCTCACTGCAACTAGGGAAAGTCCGTGTGCAGCAACGAAGACTCCATACAGCCAAAACTAAATAAATGAATAAAAATTAAAAATATATGTATAAATACTCTTATATTTTCATGGCTTTAGAGCCAGACTATCTATATTTCAATTTTGGCTGTGACCTTGGGTGTGATCCTTAACCTCTCAGAGCCTGAGTTTCTTAATCTCTCAAAATGGGGATAATCATACTATTATTAGGAATTTGTTGAGGTTAAGTAAGTTAATACATGTAAAGCATGTAGAGCATTCTAACATTTATTGAATTCTTAGTATCTCAACTGTCTTAGAAGAAAGCCTGTAAGTTCCTATCAGAGCAACAAGGTGCATTAGCTCTAATTCCTGGTACTGTCTCAAACCACGCCTCCCTCCCCCAAGATTAAAGGTTCATCCATGTCCTTTCCTGTTGGCCAGGCCTCAGCTGGGCTTATCCACCCACCTGGTTTGGGTCTCTCTGGAAGACCATATCTCAGTCTGCATGATTCTTTCATGCTGCTACTGCCAGTGAGCAGGCCTGTGACCTTATCCTATTAGTGACTTTGACGGGTCATGCAAGTGATTTGCTCAATGCTGTTTCTTGCCTGTCCACAGCATCTCTTGATTAAGGTCTCCCAGTGATATCGCATACCTCAGTTCCAGCTTATATGTCTATGCATAGAATCTTCTCTGACCAAACCTGCCTGGAAGTGCTTCACTTGGCTGTATGAGTCTTGAGGAAAGAGGTTAAGAAATTTTTTTTTTTTCAATCTGAGCAATGTCATTAAACCTATTGTTCTTTGAGAATTAACACTTGAAATTCTCAATAAAAACTACCCTCTAGTATAACCTCTTACTGATTTTTAGAGATATACATATGAATGTGTGTTGTGTATGCCACACCACAGATTTAAATTCAGACCTGGTTACAATACTTGGCTCCATTTACTGTGTGACCTGGGCAAGTTCTTAACCTCTATGGCCTTCAGCGCCAAGGGGATCTGCCCTAACTGTGGGGTTCTACTGTGCAAACCTATATCAAGTTAGTTACTACATTTCTAACTGCTAAGTTAGAAATCGACCTGCCTATGCATCTGCCTTCACTCTCTTCTAATGCAAGAAGAGTAGTTACTCATCTGTATACTCCCTTGCCTACCGTAATGCCTAATACATAATAGGTGTTTAAGAAATGTTGATTGGGTAGAGCACAAAGAGGGTCATGTGTGTCTTACCAGGCTGTGAGGATTAAATGTCATACTGCGAGTAAAGTGCCCCTCACAGGGCCAACATATACAGTATACTTGTATAAATATAATTTCTTCTTTTTCTCACACTTCCTAATTTTAGGTTTATGTTTGCCATTTCAGCCTTTAATGACTGTGTAATTTTTAAATTTTTCTATTGAAATATAGTTGATTTACAACGTTGTGTTAATTTCTGCTGTACAGGAAAGTGACTCGGTTATACTTTTATATTTTTAAATATTCTTTTCCATGTGGTTTATCACAGGATATTGAATATAGTTCCCTGTGCTATACAGTAGGACCTTGTTGTTTATATATTCTATATATAATAGTTTGCATCTGCTAACCCCAAACTCCCACTCCCTCCCTCCCCCATTCTCCCCTCCCCCTTGGCAACCACAAGTCTGTTTGCTATGAATAATGGTGTAATTTAAGTCCATTACCACAGGCAGTCATGCAGGGATACACAATGAGAAAAGATCCAAATGTGAGAAGGTTACTATTCCTGGATTCAAGTTAAATGACTATTTGCCCCACTTCTCATTTGTATTTTAAACATACGTTTTCAAATGGTAGCACCAGACAGAAGTAGAATTAGTTGCATACACAACTAGGATTATAATGACTTGAAATTAAACAATGTATTAAATGTAGTATTTCTTAAAACTAGGGTGACATTCAGTCAGTGTATACTTGTGAGGGTGACAGAGTTGGTTCCATTTGCGGGGGCCTATGTCATACTGGTTGTTAAACATTTTGAATAAAATTCGTACTTAACAATCTACTTATAAAACAGCTTTACCAAGATGCTACTATCTCTTGGTTTTATGTATCCTTCTAACAGCTTCTGCTAACTTTTAGAGCTTACCCAGATTTTTAAAATTATTTTAGAAATTACTTTGTGGCTTACTGTTGATCCTTGTCAACCTACCTTTCATATCTTAAGATAATTCTTTCTGTGTTAGCTTCCTGCTTTTCCAAGGAGTGATGTTTTTGTGCTTGAGTTAAAATGTATATTCTAACCATTAGCATTTTTCTTTGTATGCTGTTTCTCAGGTGATTCTCCAGTTTCTGTTTTGCTCTGTATATTAATAAATTTTATAGTATATTGCCAAGATTATTTAAGCAAAGGTTACATTGAGTTCTGCATGCCACAACTCAGAATCTGAGATATTCACTCATTTAAGTGGTCTCTCTCTAATTTTTGGTGTTCCACCAATTTTCTTAAGTACAGGGGCTATTTAAATAATCTGAAAACAGTAATTTAAGTGACTGCCTTAACATCTACTTTCCTTTAGCAACTGGAACAATTTATTTTTGTTTGTCATAAATTTAAATAAGTGACTTTATGTCAAACAGTATCACATTTTGATTTTTCTTAGTTTTCACTTACCAGTGCATTAGTGTTCTCTTGGGTGGCAAAAAGGGGAAATTATTTTAAAAGTGTATTTGAAAGAGTAATAGAATTCTTTATGCCTTTGCCTAAAAGACGGAATTTTATTGAAGAAAAAAGTGCCATTATTTTATTTTTTATTTTTTTATTAGTTTCTGCTTCATAACAAAGTGAATCAGTCATACATATACATCTGTTCCCCCGTACCTTCCCTCTTGCGTCTCCCTCCCTCCCACCCTCCCTATCCCACCCCTCCAGGTGGTCACAAAGCACCGAGCTGATCTCCCTGTGCTATGCGGCTGCTTCCCACTATCTATCTACCTTACGTTTGGTACTGTATATATGTCCATGCCTCTCTTTTGCTTTGTCACAGCTTACCCTTCCCCCTCCCCATATCCTCAAGTCCATTCTCTAGTAGGTCTGTGTCTTTATTCCTGTTTTACCCCTAGGTTCTTCATGACTTTTTTTTTTAATTCCATATATATGTGTTCACATACGGTATTTGTCTTTCTCTTTCTGAGTTATTTCACTCTGTATGACAGACTCTAGGTCTATCCACCTCATTACAAATAGCTTAGTTTCATTTCTTTTTATGGCTGAGTAATATTCCATTGTATACATGTGCCACATCTTCCTTATCCATTCATCTGATGATGGACACTTAGGCTGTTTCCATCTCCGGGCTATTGTGAATAGAGCTGCAATGAACATTTTGGTACATGTCTCTTTTTGAATTATGGTTTTCTCAGGGTATATGCCCAGTAGTGGGATTGCTGGATCATATGGTAGTTCTATTTTTAGTTTTTTAAGGAACCTCCATACTGTTCTCCATAGTGGCTGTACCAATTCACATTCCCACCAGCAGTGCAAGAGTGTTCCCTTTTCTCCACACCCTCTCCAGCATTTATTGTTTGTAGATTTCTTCATGATGGCCATTCTGACTGCTGTGAGATGATACCTCATTGTAGTTTTTACTTGCATTTCTCTAATGATTACTGATGTTGAGCATTCTTTAATGTGTTTCTTGGCAGTCTGTATATCTTCTTTGGAGAAATACCTATTTAAGTCTTCTGTCCATTTTTGTATTGGGTTGTGGTTTTTTTTTTTTTTTTTTTTTTTTTTTTTTTTTTTTGCTATTGAGCTGTATGAGCTGCTTATAAATTTTGGAGATTAATCCTTTGTCAGTTGCTTCATTTGCAAATATTTTCTCCCATTCTGAGGGTTGTCTTTTTGTCTTGTTTATGGTTTCCTTTGCTGTGCAAAAGCTTTGCAGTTTCATTAGGTCCCATTTGTTTATCTTTGTTTTTATTTCCTTTTCTCTAGGAGGTGGGTCCAAAAGGATCTTGCTGTGATTTATGTCATAGAGTGTTCTGCCTATGTTTTCCTCTAAGAGTTTGATAGTTTCTGGCCTTACATTTAGGTCTTTAATCCATTTTGAGCTTATTTTCGTGTATGGTGTTAGGGAATGATCTAATCTCATACTTTTACATGTCCCTGTCCAGTTTTCCCAGCACCACTTATTTATTTTTTTTCTTTTTGCGGTATGTGGGCCTCTCACTGTTGTGGCCTCTCCCGTTGCGGAGCACAGGCTCCGGATGCGCAGGCCCAGCGGCCATGGCTCACGGGCCCAGCCGCTCCGCGGCATATGGGATCCTCCCAGACCGGGGCACGAACCCGTATCCCCTGCATCGGCAGGCGGACTCTCAACCACTGCGCCACCAGGGAGGCCCCAGCACCACTTATTGAAGAG
The DNA here is from genome assembly GCF_025265405.1 of Mesoplodon densirostris. Taxonomy (NCBI): domain Eukaryota; kingdom Metazoa; phylum Chordata; class Mammalia; order Artiodactyla; family Ziphiidae; genus Mesoplodon; species Mesoplodon densirostris. The sequence continues at coordinate 54,079,277 of NC_082668.1, forward strand.
GCTCTCCTTTCTCTAGTGTACATTCCTGCCTCCTTTATCAAAGATAAGGTGACCATATGTGTGTGGGTTTATCTATGGGCTTTCTATCCTGTTCCATTGATCTATCTTTCTTTTTTTGTGCCAGTACCACACTGTCTTGATTACTGTAGCTTTGTAGTATAGTCTGAAGTCAGGGAGCCTGATTCCTCCAGCTCCATTTTTCGTTCTCAAGATTGCTTTGGCTATTCGGGTTCTTTTGTTTTTCCAAACAAATTTTGAAATTTTTTGTTCTAGTTTTGTGAAAAATGCCAGTGGTAGTTTGATAGGGATTGCATTGAATCTGTAGATTGCTTTGGGTAGCAGAGTCATTTTCACAATATTGATTCTTCCAATCCAGGAGCATGGTATATCTCTCCATCTATTTGTATCATCTTTAATTTCTTTCATCAGTGTCTTATAATTTTCTGCATACAGGTCTTTTGTCTCCTTAGGTAGGTTTATTCCTAGATATTTTATTCTTTTTGTTGCAATGGTAAATGGGAGTGTTTTCTTGATTTCACTTTCAGATTTTTCATCATTAGTGTACCGAAATGCCTGAGATTTCTGTGCCTTAATTTTGTATCCTGCTACTTTACCGAATTCATTGATTAGCTCTAGTAGTTTTCTGGTAGCGTCTTTAGGAGTCTCTGTGTATAGTGTCATGTCATCTGCAAACAGTGACAGCTATACTTCTTCTTTTCTGATATGCATAACTTTTATTTCCTTTTCTTCTCTGATTGCTGTGGCTAAAACTTCCAAAACTAAGTTGAATAAGAGTGGTGAGAGTGGGTAGCCTTGTCTTGTTCCTGATCTTAGTGGAAATGCTTTCAGTTTTTCACCATTGAGGATGATGTTAGCTGTGGGTTTGTCATATATGGCCTTTATTATGTTGAGGCAAGTTCCCTCTATGCCTGCTCTCTGCAGGGTTTTTATCATAAATGTTTGTTGAATTTTGTCGAAAGCTTTCTCTGCAGCGATTGGGATGATCATATGGTTTTTCTTCTTCAATTTGTTAATATGCTGTATCACATTGATTGATTTGCATATATTGAAGAATCCTTGCATTCCTGGAATAAACCCCACTTGATCATGGTGTATGATCCTTTTAATGTGCTGTTGGATTCTGTTTGCTAGTATTTTGTTGAGGATTTTTGCATCTATGTTCATCAGTGATATTAGCCTGTAGTTTTCTTTCTTTGTGACATCCTTGCCTGGTTTTGGTATCAAGGTGATGGTGGCCTCGTCAAATGAGTTTGGGAGTGCTCCTCCCTCTGCTATATTTTGGAAAAGTTTGAGAAAGATAGGTGTTAGCTCTTCTCTAAATGTTTGATAGAATTCGCCTGTGAAGCCGTCTGGTCCTGGGCTTTTGTTTGTTGGAAGATTTTTAATCACAGTTTCAATTTCAGTGTTTGTGATTGGTCTATTCATATTTTCTATTTCTTCCTGATTCAGTCTTGGCAGCTCGTGTATTTCTAAGAATTCGTCCATTTCTTCCAGGTTGTCCATTTTATTGGCATAGAGTTGCTTGTAGTAATCTCTCATGATCTTTTGTATTTCTGCAGTGTCAGTTGTTACTTCTCCTTTTTCATTTCTAATTCTATTGATTTGAGTCTTCTCCCTTTTTTTCTTGATGAGTCTGGCTAATGGTTTATCAATTTTGTTTATCTTCTCAAAGAACCAGCTTTTAGTTTTATTGATCTTTGCTATCATTTCCTTCATTTCTTTGTCATTTATTTCTGATCTGATCTTTATGATTTCTTTCCTTCTGATAACTTTGGGGGTATTTTTCTTCTTCTTTCTCTAATTGCTTTAGGTGCAGGGTCAGGTTGTTTACTCGAGATGTTTCCTGTTTCTTAAGCTGGGATTGTATTGCTATAAACTTCCCCCTTAGAACTGCTTTTGCTGTGTCCCATAGGTTTTGGGTCATCGTGTCTCCATTGACATTTGTTTCTAGGTATTTTTTAATTTCCTCTTTGATTTCTTCAGTGATCACTTTGTTATTGAGTAGTGTATTGTTTAGCCTCCCTGTGTTTGTATTTTTTACAGATCTTTTCCTGTAATTGATATCTAGTCTCATAGCATTGTGGTCGGAAAAGATACTTGATACAATTTCAATTTTCTTAAATTTACCAAGGCTTGTTTTGTGACCCAAGATATGATCTATCCTGGAGAATGTTCCATGAGCAAAAAGTGCCATTATTTGAAAAATTCTCGGACACATTTTATAAGAGACCCAGACTATCCAAGTTATTTAAAAAAATAAAAAGCCTTCCACATTCCAAAAAGGCAAGCAAAGTTATTTTTGCGTGTTTTTATTTGTAATAGCTAGCATATTTTTGGTTAAATGTGGCTCTTCACTTTTTATAAGCTATACCTACATTTTGCAGCACATTGGGAACCTTGATTTATAGGACTTGGTACTGAATTTTAAGTTTTAAATAATTCAGCTTTTATGGTTATGGTGTGCTTTGTTTTTGTAACATTATTGGCCATCCTTGTCATATATTTTCTGCTGAAGGCTTGATCAAAACATAATCCCAGGGTTTCCCCTGTGGCGCAGTGGTTGAGAGTCCGCCTGCCGATGCAGGGGATACGGGTTCATGCCCCGGTCCAGGAAGATCCCGCATGCTGCGGAGTGGCTGGGACCGTGAGCCATGGCTGCTGAGCCTGAGCATCCGGAGCCTGTGCTCCACAACGGGAGAGGCCACAACAGTGAGAGGCCTGCATACCCCAAAACAAACAAACAAAAAACCCTCATTATTAAAGGCTGTTTGAATGATTAAATATGTAATTTCATGAAATATAGAGACTTCAGTAATGTTTGTCCTAGATAACATTATGTTGAGTACTTGATCAAACAATGTTGGAGTTTCCAACAAATATTTCTCTTTTTTTCAGTTTTTTTTTTCCTTTTTTTTTACTGCCTTTTACTATGGTAACTGAGGTGTCTGCTATTGACCAAATGGTTGTGATCATTTGTAGCTCCCATTGTCTTAAATAACTACAATCATCCCTCAGTATCTGTGGGGGATTGGTTCCAGGACCCCCCAGATACCAAAATCTGTGGATGCTCAAGTCCCTTATATAAAATGGTGTGATATTTGCATATAATCTATGCACATCCTTCCATATACTTTAAATCATCTCTAGATTATTTATAATACCTAACACAATGTAATGTTATTTAAATAGTTGTCTGTTGCCCGTGTGTGACAAATTCAAGTTTTGCTTTTTGGAACTTACTGGAAATTAATTTTTCCTGAATATTTTTGATCCACGGTTTAACCAGTGGATGTGGAACCTGTGGATACAGAGGGCTGACTGCATATAATCCTCAAACTGTATATCTGCAACCACTGATAAAACCACCCCACATCTGGGTTAGGTTGCAACTGCGAAGGAATACTTGACGTAACAAAAACAGAATTAGGAAACAAAGAACAACCGTGAGTCTACAATGAGAGAGGCCACAACAGTGAGAGGCCCGCATACCACACACACACACACAAAACTACAATGACATATCACCTCACACCAGTTAGAATGGGCATCATCAGAAAATCTACAAACAACAAATGCTGGAGAGGGTGTGGAGAAAAGGGAACCCTCTTGCACTGTTGGTGGGAATGCAAATTGATACAGCCACTATGGAGAACAGTATGGAGGTTCCTTAAAAAACTAAAAATAGAATTACCATATGATCCAGCAATCCCACTGTAAAAAATGCTATTGGTAATTTGATAGTGATAGCATTGAATCTGTAGATTGCTTTGTGTTGCATAGTCATTTTCACAATATTGATTCTTCCAATCCAAGAACATGGTATATCTCTCCATCTGTTTGTATCATCTTTAATTTCTTTCATCAGTATCTTAATAGTTTTCTGCATACAGGTCTTTTGTCTCCCTAGGTAGATTTATTCCTAGGTATTTTATTCTTTTTGTTGCAGTGGTAAATGGGAGTGTTTCCTTAATTTGTCTTTCAGATTTTCCATCAATGCAAGAGATTTCTGTGCATTAATTTTGTATCCTGCAACTTTACCAAATTCATTGATTAGCTGTAGTAGTTTTCTGCTGGCATCTTTAGAATTCTCTCTATATAGTATCATGTCATCTGCAAACAGTGACAGTTTTATTTCTTTTCCAATTTGTATTCCTTTTATTTCTTTTTCTTCTCTGATTGCTGTGGCTAGGACTTCCAAACCAATGTTGAATAATAGTGGTGAGAGTGGGCATCCTTGTTCCTGATCTTAGAGGAAATGCTTTCAGTTTTTCACCACTGAGAATGATGTTTGCTGTGGGTTTGTCATATATGGCTTTTATTATGTTGAGGAAAGTTCCCTCTATGCCCACTTCTGGAGAGTTTTTATCATAAATGGGTGTTGAATTTTGTCAGAAGCTTTTTCTGAATCTATTGAGGTGATCATATGGTTTTTATTCTTCAAATTTTTACTATGGTGTATCACATTGATTGATTTGCATATATTGAAGAATCCTTTCATCCCTGGGATAAATCCCATTTGATCATGGTGTATGATTCTTTTAATGTGTTGTTGGATTCTGTTTGCTAGTATTTTGTTGAGGATTTTTGCATCTATATTCATCAGTGATATTGGTCTGAAATTTTCTTCTTTTTTGTAGTATCTTTGTCTGGTTTTGTTATCGTGGTGATGGTGGCCTCATAGAATGAGTTTGGGAGTGTTCCTTCCTCTGCAGTTTTTGGAAGAGTTTGAGAAGGATGTGTGTTAGCTCTTCTCTACATGTTTGATAGAATTCACCTGTGAAGCCATCTGGTCCTGGACTTTTGTTTGTTGGAAGATTTTTAATCACAGTTTCAATTTCATTACTTGTGATTGGTCTGTTCATATTTTCTATTTCTTCCTGGTTCAGACTTGGAAGGTTATACCTTTCGAAGAATTTGTCCATTTCTTCCAGCTTGTCCATTTTATTGGCATAGAGTTGCTTGTAGTAGTTTCTTAGGATACTTTGTATTTCTGCGGTGTCTGTTGTAACTAACTTCTCCTTTTTCATTTCTAATCTTATTGATTTCAGTCCTCTCCCTCCTTTTCTTGATGAGTCTGGCTAATGGTTTATCAATTTTGTTTATCTTTTCAAAGAACCAGCTTTTAGTTTTATTGATCTTTGCTATTGTGTTCTTTGTTTCTATTTCATTTATTTCTGCTCTGAGCTTCATGAATTCTTTCCTTCTGCTAACTTTGGGTTTTGTTTGTTGTTCTTTCTCTAGTTCCTTTAGGTGTAAGGTTAGATTGTTTATTTGAGATTTTTCCTGTTTCTTGAGGTAGGCTTGTATAGCTATAAACTTCCCTCTTAGAACTGCTTTTGCTGCATCCCATAGGTTTTGGGTCGTCATGTTTTCATTGTCATGTTCTCTAGGTATTTTTTGATTTCCTCTTTGATTTCTTCAGTAATCTCTTGGTTATTTAGTAACGTATTGTTTAGCCTCCATGTGTTTTTGTTTTTTTATGTAATTTTCCCTGTAATTGATGTCTAATCTCATAGCATTTTGCTCAGAAAAGATGCTTGATATGATTTCAATTTTCTCAGATTTACTGAGGCTTGATTTGTGAACCAAGATGTGATCTATCCTGAAGACTGTTCCATGCGCACTTGAGAAGAAAGTGTAATCTGCTGTTTTTGGATCAAATGTCCTATAAATATCAATTAAATCTATCTGGTTTATTGTGTCATTTAATGCTTGTGTTTCCTTATTAAGTTTCTGTTTGGATGATCTGTCCATTGGTGTAAGTGAGGTGTTAAAGTCCCCCACTATTATTGAACATTGGGGTTTTTGAATTAGTATTTTCATTTTCTTCAGATATATACTTGGGAGAAATTGCTGGATCATATGGTAGTTCTATTTTTAGTTTTTTGAGGAACCTCCATACTGTTTTCCATATGGCTGCAACAATTTACATTCCCACCTACATTGCACTAGGGTTCCCTTTTCTCCACATCCTTGCCAATGTTTGTTATTTGTGGTCTTTTTGATGATAGCCTTTCTGACAGGTGTTAGGTGATATATCATCATGGTTTTGATTTGCATTTCCCTGATGATAAGCAGTGTTGAGCATCTTTTCACGTGCATGTTGGCCCTCTGTACATCTTCTTTGAAGAAATGTCTATTCAGGTTTTCTGACCATTTTTTTTTAATTGGGGTGTTTGGGTTTTTTGATATTGAGTTGTATTAGCTGTTTATGTAGTTTGGATATTAACCCCTTATCAGTCATTCCATTTGCAAACATTTTCTCCCACTCAGTAGGTTGTCTTTTCATTTTGTCAATGGTTTTCTTTGCTGTGCAAAAAGGTTTTAAGCTTAATTAGGTCCCATTTGTTTTATTTTTGCTTTTGTTTCCTTTGCCTTAGGAGAAAGAACCAAAGAAAGATTGCTACAATGTATGTCAAAGAGTGTTCTCTGTTTTCGTCTAGGAGTCTTGTGGTTTCAGGTCTTATGTTCAAGTCTTTAATCCATTTCAAGTTAATTTTTGTAAATGGTATAAGTTAGTGGTCCATTTTCTTTCTTTGTCAAGTGCCTGTCCACTTTCCACAACACAGTTTATTGAAGAGACTACCTTTTTCCCATTGTATATTCTTGGTTCCTTTGTTGTAAAATAATTGACCATATATGTGTGGGTTTCTTTCTGGACTCTCTGTTTTGTTCCATTGATCTATGTGTCTCTTTTTATTCCAGTACCATACTATTTTGATTACTGTAGCTTTGTAGTATAGTCTGAAGTCAGGGAGCATATGTTAACTCCAACTTTGCTCATTTTTCTCAAGATTGCTTTGGCTATTCAGGATCTTTTGTGGTTCAATATAAATTTTATGATTATTCTGGTTCTGTGAAAAATGCCATGGGTTTTTGATAGGGATTGCATTCAATCTGTAGATTGCTTTGTGTAGTATGGACATTTTACCAAAATTTCTGTGAACATGGGATATCTTTCCCTTTCCTTATATCATCTTAAATTTCCTTCACCAGTGTTTTATTGTTTTGGAGAGTATAGGTCTTTCACCTTCTTGGTTAAGATCATTCCTAGGTATTTTATTCTTTTGGTGTGATTTTAAACAGGATTGTTTTGCTTTCTCTTTGTGATTGTTCATTGTAAGAATATAGAAAAGCAACAGATTTCTGTATATTAATCTTGTATCCTGCAACTTTACTGAATTAATTTATTCTAATAGTTTTTTGGTGGAGACTTTAGGGTTTTATATATAAGTATAATGTCATCTGCAAATAGTAACAGATTTACCTTTTCCCTTCCAGTTTGATGCCTTTTATTTCTTTTTCTTGTCTGATTCCTGTGTCTAGGATTTCCAATACTGTGTAAAATATAAATGGAAGAGTAGGCATCCTTGTCTTGTTTCTGATTTTAGGGGAAAAGCTTTCAGTTTTCCAACACTGTGTATGATGTTAGCTGTCGGTTTGTCATAAGTGGCCTTTATTTATGTTGAGATATGTTTCATCTATACCAACTTTGATGAAAGTTTGTATTATGAATGTTTGTTGAAGTTTGTCAAATACTTTTTCTACATCTGTTGAGATGATCATGTGATTTTTATCCTTTGTTTTGTTAATGTGGTGTATCACATTGATTAATTTGTAGGTATTAAACCATCCTTGCATCCCTGGAATAAATCCCGCTTGATCACAGTATATAATCCTTTTTATAATTGTTGAATTCAGTTTTCTAATATATTGTTGAGGATTTTTGCAACTATATTAATCAGAGATGTTGGCCTGTAATTTCCTCTTTTTTTTGTGGTGTCTTTGTCTGATTTTGGTATCAGGATAATCGTAGGCTCATAGAATGAATTTGGGAGTGTTCCCTCCTGTTCAGTTTTTTGGAGTAGTTTGAGAAGGATAGGTATCAGTTCTTCTTATATGTTTGTTATTGATAGAATTTCTCTGTGAAGCTGTCAGGTCCTGGACTTTTGTTTGCTGGGAGTTTTTTGATTACTAATTCAATTCCACTACTAGTGATCAGTCTGTTCAGATTATCTCTTTCTTCCTCATTCAGTCTTGAAAGATTGTATGTTTCTAGAAATGTATCCATTTCTTCTACATTGTCCAATTTGTTGGCATATAGCTGTTAATAGTATTCTCTTCTGATGTTTTTTTGTACCTCTGTGATATCAGTTGTAATTTCTCCTCTTTCAGGTATTATTTTGTTCATTTGTGTCCTCTGTCTTTTTTTCTTAAAGTGCCTGACTGAAGGCTTATTGATTTTATTTATCTTTTCAAAAATCCAGCTCTTAGTTTCATTGATCCTTTCTATTGGTGTTTTTTTTTAGTCTCCTTTTCATTTATTTCCTCTCTGATCTTTATTATTTCCTTCCTTTTGCTGACTTTGGCCTTTGTTCTTTTTTCTAATTCCTTTAGATGGTATGTTAGGTTGTTCATTTGAAATTTTTCTTTTTTCTTGAGGTTGTCCTGTGTTGCCATAAACTTCCCTCTTAGGACTGTTTCTGCTGCATCTCATAGATTTTGGAAAGTTGTGTTTTTATTTTCATTTGTTTTAAGGTATTTTCTGATTTCCTCTTTGATTTCTTTACCTACCCATAGATTTTAATAGCATGTTGTGTAGGCTCCACATGGTTGTGGTTTTCCCATTTTTCTTCCTGTAGTTGATTTCTAGTTACATACCATTGTGTTCATAAAAAATGCTTGATATAATTTCTGTTCTCTTCAATTTGTTGAGACTTGTTTTATGGCCTAGCATGTGATCTATCCTGGAAAACATTCCATATGCATTTAAATTTTATTTATTTTTTATTTTTTAAAATTTTTGGCTGCATTGGGTCTTCATTGCTGTGCGCAGGCTTTCTCTGGTTGTGGCACGCAGGGGCTGTTCTTCATTGCGGTGCGCAGGATTCTCATTGCAGTGGCTTCTCTTGTTGTGGAGCACGGGCTCTAGGTGCACAGCCTTCAGTAGTTGTGGCACGCGAGCTCCAGAGCGCAGGCTCAGCAGCTGTGGCGCATGGGCTTAGTTGCTCCGTGGCATGTGGGATCTTCCCAGGCCAGGGCTCGAACCTGTGTCCCCTGCATTGGCAGGTGGACTCCCAACCACTGTGCCACCAGGGAATCCCCTATATGCATTTAAAAAGAATGTGTATTCTTCTGTTTTTGGACGAAAGTCCCGTAGATATCTATTAAGTCCAACTGGTCTAATGTGCCGTTTAAGACCACTGTTTCCTTATTGATTTTCTGTCCATTGATACAAGTGGAGTGTTAAAGTCCCATACTATTATTGTATTGTTGTCATTTTCTCCCTTTATGTCTGTTAATATTTGCTCTATATGTTTAGATGCTCCTGATTAGGTTCACCTGTTTTATGTACATATATGTTAATGAAAGTTAATCCTATTCTTGTACAGATCCCTTTATTATTATATAATGCTGTTTGTTGTCTTTTATTATAGACTTTATTTTAAAGTCTACTTTGTCTGCTATGAGTATTGCTACATCAGCATTTTTTTCCTCTTCCATTTACATGAACTATCTTTTTCCATCCTCTCACTTTCAGGCTGTGTGTGTGTCTCTGAGATGTATCTCTTGCAGGCAGCATATAGATGGGTCTTCATTTTTATCCAGTCAGCCACCCTATGTCTTTTGACTGGAGCATTTAGCCCATTGATATTTAAAGTGATTATTGATAAGTGTGTACTTATTGCCATTTTGTCACTAGTTTTCTGGTTGTTTTTATAGTTCTTCTCTGTTATCTTCTTCTTTTACTTCCTTGCCTTGTGGTTTGATGATTTTCTTTAGTGGTGTGCTTGTATTCTTTTCTCTAGTTTCTGTGTATCTATTGTAGGTTTTTTATTTGTGGTTACTGTGGAGTTCATATATGTTGACCTAGAACTTTATGTGCTTATTTTAAACCGATAGTCATTTAAGTTCAGATACATTTATACACTTTTAAAAAGCTACATTTTTTATTCCCTCCCCCCACATTTTGTGTTTTCAATGTCATATTTTACGTATTCATGTCTATCCCTTAACTATTTATTGTAGTTATGGTTGATTTTATAATTTTTGTCTCTTAATCTTGTACTAGCTTACTTAAGTAGTTGATCCACAACCTTTATCTTATATTTGCCTTTACTAGTGGGATTTTCCTTTCCTATAAATTCTTCTTGTAGCCTTTTCCACTTAGAGAAGACCCTTTAACACGTGTAACATCAGTTAGATGAGCTCTCTTAGTTTTTGCTTCTCTGAGAAGTTGTTCATCTCTCTTTCAATTCTGAATAATAATTTTGCTGGGTAGAGTATTCTGGCTTGTGGGTTTTTCCCTTTCAATACTTTAAATATATCATGCCACTCCCTTCTGACCTGCCAAGTTTCTATGGAAAAATCCGCTGATAGCCTTATGGAGGTTCCTTTGTATGTTACTCTGTATTTTTTTTCTTGCTGCCTTTAAAATTCTCTTGTTAACTTTTGCCATTTTAATTATATGTCTTGGTGTGGGTCTTTTTAGGTTCATCTTATTTGGAACTCTTTGTACTTCCTATACCTAGAAATCTGTTTCTTTCTTCATCCTCAGGAATAAATTTTTTCAGCCATAATTTCATCAAATACATTTTTAACCTTCTTCTCTTGCTCTTCTCCTTCTAGGACCCCTAAAATGGGAATGTTGTCCCAGAGGTTCCTTCAACTAGCCTCATTTTTTTAAATTTGTTTTCCTTTTTGCTCTTCTGAATTGGTGCTTTCCAATATTGTATCTTCCTGATTACTTATGCATTCTTCTGTATCTCCTAGTCTGTTATTAATTCCTTTTAGTGTACCTTTTTTTTTTTGCGGTACGTGGGCCTCTCACTGTTGTGGCCTGTGCCGCTGCCGAGCACAGGCTCCGGACGCGCAGGCCCAGCAGCCATGGCCCACGGAACCATCCACTCCGCCGCATGTGGGATCCTCCCGGACCGGGGCACGAACCCGTGTCCCCTGAATCGGCAGGCAGACTCTCAACCACTGCGCCACCAGGGAAGCCCTTTAGTGTACTTTTCATTTCAGTTATTATGATTTTCAGCTCCAACTGGTTCTTTTTTATATTTTCTAGTCCCTTGTTAAAATTCTTACTCTGTTCATCTATTCTTTTCCCAAGTTCAGTTAGCATTCTTATTACTAATGCTTGGACCTCTATATCTGGTAAATTATTTATCTCTATTTCATTAGTTGTTTTTTTCAGGGTTGTTTTTTGTTCTTTTGTTTCAAATACATTCTTTTATCTCTCATTTTGCTTTACTTTCTGTATCTCTATGTAAAAGTTACTTATCCCAAACTTAAAGGGGTGTCCTTGTGTGGGAGTGTCCCTGTGCAGTCTGCTCGTGTCCAGTGGCTTTGTTGGGAGAGCCGAATCTGAAGTGAGCACAGGTTACATCTTCCCCCAGTGTGTGCTGGCAGTTACCACCTTGGTGGCAGGTAGGGCCAGAGATGGAGGGGATAGAGCCAGAGCAAGGTGTGAGCTGGCATTTCTCCTCTGCTCAATGGCTATAGCCACCCTATCAGGTGTAGGGCCAGGTATCAAGGTGCTGGAGCAGAAGCCCTAAGGGTTAGGCCCAGGCTGGCTTTTTTCCCTCTTAAGTGTGCACTCCCTCTCCCGTCCAGCAATGGCAGCCTTTGCCCTAGTGGGCAGCTGCATAGGAGCAAAAGGGTGCAGAGGAGGTGCCTGGCATGGGCTGGGGTATGAACTGGGATGGTCCCAGCACATCAGTAGGAGTTCCAGGTTTCTCCTGCCCCACCACTTCTTCACACACTGGTAATGATTGCCCTCACCCTATTCAGATGCAGGGCCCAGTCTGAACTGCTCCATCTCCCCCAAGTGTTTATCCTCCTTGACTGTGGCAGCCTTTACCTAGTGTGGAGCTGCTCCAGAGCAAGAGGGGCTGGAGCTGGCTTCCGTGCAGGCTAGGGCAGCTGTTGGGGTGGTATTGGGAAACCGGCCAGAGCCCCAGACCATTTTAATCTGTTTCCTCTCCATTGTTCCTGGGAGTAAGCAAGCATGTGTGCACTCTTCAGGAGCGGAGTCTCAGGTTCTTACAGCTCTCTGGTATGTCCCACTGATTTTCAAACCAGCTAGTGGGATTCATCTTTCCATTGTTGGTCCCCAGGACTGGGGTTCCTAATATGTGGTTCAAGCCCCAAAATCCCCAGGGAGGATCTCTGAACCTGTGATATCCCCTCTTCTTCTGTATCCCTACTAGGGACATAGGTCCCGACCTGATCACGTCTCCCTTCCTACCAAACTCTGTGGATCTTTCTTTGCAGCCTTGGTTGTAGACATCTTCCTGCCAGTCTCCAGTTTGTTTTCACTGAGAGCTGCTACACATATAGATGTGTTTTTGATTTGTTTGTAGGGTTAGGTGAGCTCAGAATCATCCTACTCCACCATCTTGATTCCCTCCATCGCATACGTTTTCCTTTTTGCAGAATTTTAATAACATCCCTAAAAAGAAGTAACCCTGGAAATTGAGATGCAAGGCAATAGAATTGACTTCTGCATGAGATGGTACTGTTCTTTCATTCCATGTGAGTTTTGTCCCTGAAGTGTCCTCAGAGCAGGAAGCTTGCCACTAATAAGGCTAGACCTGCCTTAAACCAACTTCAGTAGAAACACTGAAGTCTAAATTAGTGGTTCTCAGCCTTAGCTGAACAGTAGGCTCCCATGGGGAATTTTAAAAAATCTTCATGCTAGGAAGTATATGATGTCTGCCATTTACTTTTAAATGAAACATTAAAAAAAGAAAAAATAAAATAGTTGGGTAGGGCCTCCCTGGTGGCGCAGTGGTTAAGAGTCCGCCTGCCGATGCAGGGGATACGGGTTCGTGCCCCGGTCTGGGAGGATCCCATATGCCGCGGAGTGGCTGGGCCCGTGAGCCATGGCCGCTGGGCCTGCACATCCGGAGCCTGTGCTCCGCAACGGGAGAGGCCACAACAGTGAGAGGCCCGCATACCGCAAAAAGAAAAAAAAAAAAAAAGTTGGGTAGATCGATACAGAAAATAATGGATGGATATATGATAAATAAGAATAAAAATGTTAATGGTTGAATTTGAAAGGCAGGTGTATGCACATTTCAATTTTTCTGTATATTTAATTTTTTTCATAATAAAATATAAAGGGAAAACTCCCCATGACCGGGCTTGCACCCCAGAGCACTTAAATCAGAATCTCAGGAAATAAGTCATAGGCTTCAATACCTTTTAAATCCCCCTTGATTCCAATGTGCACCCATAGTTGAGCACCACTGGACTGAATGGTATGAAGTGAAGTCTGGTTAGGCTTGGCAGCTATAGAGCTGACTGAATAAGTAATCTCCCTAGAGATTTGCCGAACACCTCAGTGTTAATCTAATCTCATTTTCCCAAGGGACTTATCATAGGGTTAGCAGACAAAATACAGCCCAGAAATGGCAGGTGATCTGAAAGGCAGTTGATAAATCATGGTTGTGAAACAGTATGTTGTCCAGTAAAACGATAAAGCTGGGCTTCCCTGGTGGTGCAGTGGTTGAGAGTCCGCCTGCCGACGCAGGGGACGCGGGTTCGTGCCCCGGTCCGGGAAGATGCCACATGCCGCGGAGCGGCTGGGCCCGTGAGCCATGGCCGCTGAGCCTGCGTGTCCGGAGCCTGTGCTCCGCAACGGGAGAGGCCACAACAGTGAGAGGCCCACGTACCACACACACACACACACACACACACACACACAGTTCCTTTTCATCCATTTCTTAGGTGTCTCACAGTTTCTATAGTGTTATGTTTTTATAGTTTTATATTAGAGAATATATGTAAGGGGCAATATTAGGGTAGGAGATTAAGAAGTACAGACTACTGTGTATAAAATAAGCTACAAGGATATATTGTACATTACATGGAATATAGCCGATATTTTATAATAACTCTAAATGGAGTATAATCTTTAAAAATTGTGAATCCCTATGTTGTATAGTTGAAACTTACATAATATTATAAATCAACTCTACCTCAATTTTTAAAAATATGTATCTATATATATTTAGATCATTTGAAACAGTAGGAGGATATGACCTTGACCTAAATACTGGTATTTCCGAGACTGCCTGGTAAGCTAGCTGTGGAAGCTACTTGGATTTTAATGACACAGGAACATCAGATCTCTGAGGGCAGCAGGATTTATTTGCTTCTGTGTTCTTCCCCATTTCAGTGTCCTGAATTAGAAATTCTTCCAAAAAAGAAACCCAGTATAAAAAGTAAAGTGCTTTATAGATGAGAACATGCCATCTGACAAGTTTCAGGGCATTTTATTGCGTACTCTGAGGCTGGGGGTAGCGTAAGTTACCTGAGAAATATTGTGGAATAAGGATATTCTGTGTTTTGTTTGAAGAGAGGCAAATCGAAAATTCTTGAGTGTTCATCAGTATTTTCCACTGAGTTCTAAGGTTAACAGCAGTTTGCTTACGTTTAAAATGAGAATAAGTGTTGCATCAATACCTCTCTTTAGAGGCAGCCATTCTAATTCTGAACCTTAAGTGAATACACTTAAGGGGGAGCCATGGAACATGTTTTATACTGTACACTGTGGAAAAGAGCACCAGAAACAGGCAAAGATGAGAAAAAGGATTCTGCTGATGGAACAAGAGAGATTTCCTAAGACAAAATGTGTTTTCATGTAGCCTTTCTAAAAAAAACGAAGTATTAGCACTCAAATTTTAACAGCTCTTGAAAACAATCAGTGGCTACAACCAAGAGGAGTTTGCCCTTCAGAGGTGGGAAACAAGAAAAGATACTGAGAGAGGAAAAGGTTGATTTAAATTAAAAATTTTGGATGAATTTTTTTCTGATTCAGAGATAAGCTCAGTAATGTTAATTGTCGATTTGTATTGAGAGGGTTGGGAATAAGAGGAAGAAAATGTAGAAAAACACACAAGTTGGAGATTTGTGAGTAACTATTAATGATTTTATTCCCCCAAATCATCTTTTCTTTAAAGTGAAAGATGTGAGTAGTCAGCTTTATGAGTTAGTTTTCAAATATAATTCAGCCTATAAGAATTCTGTTAATTCAACTTTCGTAATTCTCTGTGGGTAAACACAAGACTCTTGTCTCCTTACATATGGACAATTCTAATTATCCGTACTCAGAAAGGGTTTTGAATACTAGATACCACAATTTCTTTAAAATTGAAATATTTTACCCACAAAGTCTCACTGTTATATTCATGAGTCATGTTAATTTGGAGTTTCCATAAATGCTACAAACCAAATGAATTATCTCAGTACATGTATAGGGCTATAGCCTATTTTATTTGTTGAAATAGCTATTTTAGTTGAAATAGCATCATTAGAAAAACAGGATCGCTTTTTACAAGTTTTAAGGGTTTTCTGTGATTTTTTTCTGCAAAACTTGTGACATCTTAATTTTTTCTGTTTTGGAGTGTGTGTGTGTATATATATATATATATATTTCTTTAATGAGACTTGTTTTTTTATTCTTCTGTTTTCCCTCTAGATAAAAGTTAAGCAGCTAGAAGAACAACTACATTCTTTTACTGAAACCAGTTCACAGAACGACCATCTACGCAAGTTGAATAAGGCACTAGAGGGCAAATATGCTCAGGTGTGATGAATAGCTATAAAACAGATTGCTTCTATGTTGTTTTAATTAGCTTTTTAAGAATTTGGTGACTTTCTCCCCACCTCACCGTATGATCCCAGAAAGATGAATATTCTCTCACTTGACTCAATTTATCAAAAATATTTTAAACACCCTCGATGTACAAGGTTCCACTCAACCACAGAAGAGTTCATAAAGATGCCTGAAGCAGTATTGGGACATTCAACTTGCATGCTCTGATTGCAGGATTAGGAATGTACTCGGCAGACTTTATTATAGAATAGAAGGTTATGCCTTTCAGAAACAAAATAGATTGTATTGTCAGCATGCATAGGGAACATCATCATGATGAAAGCCTCGAGAATCTCTATCATAGAGGAAGTGTTTTTTTTAATTTGAACCTTAAAACTTTTGGCAGAGGTGAGGAACAAGTATCTTTGGGTTTTTAATTACAGGCGAACACAGAACTCATTGCCAACAAGATATACTTGCAATAGCGCACTTGAAAGAGGTAACAGTAGTGAAGGTGCTTACTTGTTAGCATGGTGGCTATTGAGACTGAGACTATTGAGACTATTAACAATGATTTACAAATTTATCACATGATTTATTTTTAATTTTTAACAGTGTAAGCATGTGTGACTTCTTTAACTATAACGTTTGTGTATGTCTACCCTTGGTAACCAAGCAACTAGAATGTGTCTTCAAATGGGTTCTAACAATCTGACTATACTGGTAAAGGGGACCTCATTAGATATGCTTTGTTTCTGCATGAGGACATACTTTACGCTAGTATTTTCTTCATTCTGAAAGCAAAGGAACACATTTTAAAGTATATTTTCCATCCCAGCTTCATTTAGAACGTTGTGTTGTTTCTCATAGTAAAGGGGGCACTCACTGAAAAATAATTCTAGGTTTAGTTGATTTCGTCTTTTTAAATTGCTGATGCTTCCAAGAAGGAGGAAGTCTCCAGAGAGGCCTGCATCTTCAAAATTACTTTAAAGCCACAGGCCCCGTGTCAACACTGTAAAGGAACGAAGTTCATCAGTTGTTTTGCCCAGTGTTAGGCCAAACCCTACACACCATGTGACCTTTGCACCTACCCTGACTTCTGTGAGGTCTTCTCAGGAGATTGGAGACTCTGGGATCTCTCTAAAGACTCTTTTGAATGCCATTAAAACCATGGAGGGAAGACTGGAAGGTAAAATAGACATTCTTGCCTCAAGACCATTAAAAAATGATGAGTCACCAAATTTTCTTCACCGGGATTCGGTAAGTGAAGGCCACAAATTAAATCATAAGGAAATTTCAGATTTATACAACAATGAAGAAAAGTAGTAACATCTAGAAAGATAACGTTTGGAGGTGTGAGTAACAACAAGGAAAGAACTTCTTCACAAACAGCAAAAACTGATGATGTAGATCAAAACCATCATTCTGGCTATTGCATACTTAGTTTTTGATTTGGACACAGAAATGTCATATTTGGCTTAAGAGTAACCATTGAGATTTTTAATCTAATTTTCGCTTTAAAAATTAATGCTAATAGTCTTAACATTTACGGTAAAATGGGTAAAGCCTGATTTTCAAGTAGAAATACATAAATAGAAGCCCTGAGAACTTGAACACTGGAAACTACTTCCCAAAGAAAACTTACTAGAGCATCCATCTTTGTTTGGTATTTAAAAATAGAAAGTACTATAGCTTGTCTTCTAGAGTTAACTACAATTTAGACCCTTTCTGTAAGCACTTTTGCTAGTGGCCTTTTCATTTTTTATAAATAATTTATTATAAGCACTGGTAAAATTATAAAAACTATATTCTTCCTAATGTGCTTTTCTAGAACAAAATCCAATAGGCTTTCAAAACCTTATAAGTGAGCATCTTTTGTACTATTCTTGAATCCTTACAGAAGACGTTAAAGTATTTTTAACGTTACAGGTTAAAAGTTATAAGGAAGTATAATATTGAGGAAGATGTGGGGAAAAGGCATTCTTCTTTGCTGCTGTTTGGAGTGCCCTTTTCCTGTGGAGGACAATTTGGCTTTGTTTATCACTTTACACCCACAGTTGTACTCTTTCCTACAGATACACTAGCTTGTACATAAGACATGTTTACAAGGTTACTTTCTGAAGTATTGTTTGTTATTAGCAAAAGACTAGAAACAACCAAAATTCCATCAGTAAGAGGCTGGCTAAATAAATCATGGTATATCCATAGTTTGGAATACTGTTTGAAGATATATTTATCTTAATCATAGCATATCTATTATTAGGTTAAAACAGTCCAGGTTCAGAAGAGCATACAGAGTATTTTACTATTTGTGTGCAAAAGGGTTGGGGCGATGAAGTCTACATATGTATTCACTTTTGAATAGAGTCTCTCTAAAATGAATCGTGATAAATGGGCAACATTATTTTCGAGGAAGGAAACTGGGTGGCTGGGAGATTTTTCACTTTATCCTTTTGTACCTTAAGAGTAATGTGAATGTGCTACCCATCCAGAAAAATTTTATGAACATTTTATTTTCAACAGAAGTAAAAGTAGAGAAAGGATGGTCTTTTCAACAAATGTGCTAGAGCAATTGGGTATCATATGCAGAAACAAAAAAACAAAATACCTTTGATCCATACCTCTTACCATATATAAAAATTAACTCAAAATGGATGAAAGCCCTAAAGGTAAAACTTAAAACTGTAAAACTTCTGAAACATAGGATGAAACCATTGTGATCTTGGATTACACTAAGATTTCTTAGATTTGACATCAAAAGCATGATCCATAAAGGAAAAAAAGGTAACATTGACAACGTATGCTCTTCAAAGACATTGTTAAGAAAATGAAAAGCTACAGGCTGGGGGAAAAAAAAAAACATTTTCAAATCACATATCTGATAAAGGTCTTGTCTCCACAGTTTATTAAAAACTCTCCAAACTCACTAAGAAGGAAAAACAATCCTAAAAAAAACGGTGCAAAGTATTTTATTTATTTGGTGAACACACGTTTCACCAAAGAAGATATACGGATGATAAATAAGCACCTGAAAAGATGTTAAACATCAGTCATTAGGGAAATGCAAATTAAAACTGCAGTGAGGTACTACCACACACTATTAGGATGTCTAAGATTGAAAAACTGATTACCCCAAGTGTTAGTGAAGATGTGGAGGAACTCTCATACCTTGCTGAAGGGAATGTAAAATCACTCAGCCACTCTGGAAAATAGTTTGGTAGTTTCTTTAAAAGTGAGACATACTACTACCATACAACCCAGCCAGTCCACTCCTATGCATTCACCAAAGATAAATGAAAGCATATATCTACACGAAGATCTGTATACAACTGCCCAGAGCAGCTGTACTTGTAACAGCTTAAAACTGGAACAACTCCAGTGTTCAGCAGAACACTATTCAGCAACAGAAAGGAAGAACTATTGATATATAAAGAAGAGTGAGTGAATCTCACAATAATTGTGCTGAGTGGAAAATCATTCAAAAATGAGTACATCAACTATGATTTCATTTATATAAAATCCTAGGAAATAAAAGTGAATTGATTGTGACAGAAAACAGGTCAGTGGTAGCCTTGGGTGGATGTGTAGGAACAGGGAGATATAGAAGTGGGGGAAATTACAAAAAGGCATAAGGGAACTTTGGGGATAATGGAAGTGTTCATTATCATGATTATGGTTTATACATATATCAAAATTGTACACTTTAAATATTCATAGCTTATTGTATTTCAACTATATCTCAGTAAGGCTGTTTTTAAAAATGTGAATGTATTATACTAAAATTAATTATTTTTAAATGTTTAAAATAACATTCTTGAAATGACAAAAACAGTAGCGATAGAGAACAAATTACTGGTTGCCAGGGGACATGGGATGAGTTTGGGGGAGGGTGTGAACACAGAGAAGTAGCACAAGTGAGTTGTTTACGGCAGTGGAGCAGTTCTGTATCTTGGTTGTCGTGATCACAGGAATATGTGCATGGGGTCAGATTACATAGAGCTATGTGCATGTGTGCATACACAGATGAATGCAGGTTAAAAAAAATGGTGAAGGGCTTCCCTGGTGGCGCAGTGGTTGAGAGTCCGCCTGCCGACGCAGGGGACGCGGGTTCGTGCCCCGGTCCGGGAAGATGCCACATGCCGCGGAGCGGCTGGGCCCGTGAGCCATGGCCGCTGAGCCTGCGTGTCCGGAGCCTGTGCTCCGCAACGGGAGAGGCCACAACAGTGAGAGGCCCACGTACCACACACACACACACACACACACACACACACACAGTTCCTTTTCATCCATTTCTTAGGTGTCTCACAGTTTCTATAGTGTTATGTTTTTATAGTTTTATATTAGAGAATATATGTAAGGGGCAATATTAGGGTAGGAGATTAAGAAGTACAGACTACTGTGTATAAAATAAGCTACAAGGATATATTGTACATTACATGGAATATAGCCGATATTTTATAATAACTCTAAATGGAGTATAATCTTTAAAAATTGTGAATCCCTATGTTGTATAGTTGAAACTTACATAATATTATAAATCAACTCTACCTCAATTTTTAAAAATATGTATCTATATATATTTAGATCATTTGAAACAGTAGGAGGATATGACCTTGACCTAAATACTGGTATTTCCGAGACTGCCTGGTAAGCTAGCTGTGGAAGCTACTTGGATTTTAATGACACAGGAACATCAGATCTCTGAGGGCAGCAGGATTTATTTGCTTCTGTGTTCTTCCCCATTTCAGTGTCCTGAATTAGAAATTCTTCCAAAAAAGAAACCCAGTATAAAAAGTAAAGTGCTTTATAGATGAGAACATGCCATCTGACAAGTTTCAGGGCATTTTATTGAGTACTCTGAGGCTGGGGGTAGCGTAAATTACCTGAGAAATATTGTGGAATAAGGATATTCTGTGTTTTGTTTGAAGAGAGGCAAATCGAAAATTCTTGAGTGTTCATCAGTATTTTCCACTGAGTTCTAAGGTTAACAGCAGTTTGCTTACGTTTAAAATGAGAATAAGTGTTGCATCAATACCTCTCTTTAGAGGCAGCCATTCTAATTCTGAACCTTAAGTGAATACACTTAAGGGGGAGCCATGGAACATGTTTTATACTGTACACTGTGGAAAAGAGCACCAGAAACAGGCAAAGATGAGAAAAAGGATTCTGCTGATGGAACAAGAGAGATTTCCTAAGACAAAATGTGTTTTCATGTAGCCTTTCTAAAAAAAAACGAAGTATTAGCACTCAAATTTTAGCAGCTCTTGAAAACAATCAGTGGCTACAACCAAGAGGAGTTTGCCCTTCAGAGGTGGGAAACAAGAAAAGATACTGAGAGAGGAAAAGGTTGATTTAAATTAAAAATTTTGGATGAATTTTTTTCTGATTCAGAGATAAGCTCAGTAATGTTAATTGTCGATTTGTATTGAGAGGGTTGGGAATAAGAGGAAGAAAATGTAGAAAAACACACAAGTTGGAGATTTGTGAGTAAATATTAATGATTTTATTCCCCCAAATCATCTTTTCTTTAAAGTGAAAGATGTGAGTAGTCAGCTTTATGAGTTAGTTTTCAAATATAATTCAGCCTATAAGAATTCTGTTAATTCAACTTTCGTAATTCTCTGTGGGTAAACACAAGACTCTTGTCTCCTTACATATGGACAATTCTAATTATCCGTACTCAGAAAGGGTTTTGAATACTAGATACCACAATTTCTTTAAAATTGAAATATTTTACCCACAAAGTCTCACTGTTATATTCATGAGTCATGTTAATTTGGAGTTTCCATAAATGCTACAAACCAAATGAATTATCTCAGTACATGTATAGGGCTATAGCCTATTTTATTTGATGAAATAGCCATTTTAGTTGAAATAGCATCATTAGAAAAACAGGATCGCTTTTTACAAGTTTTAAGGGTTTTCTGTGATTTTTTTCTGCAAAACTTGTGACATCTTAATTTTTTCTGTTTTGGAGTGTGTGTGTGTATATATATATATATATATATATATATATATATATATATATATATATATATATATATATATATATATATATATTTCTTTAATGAGACTTGTTTTTTTATTCTTCTGTTTTCCCTCTAGATAAAAGTTAAGCAGCTAGAAGAACAACTACATTCTTTTACTGAAACCAGTTCACAGAACGACCATCTACGCAAGTTGAATAAGGCACTAGAGGGCAAATATGCTCAGGTGTGATGAATAGCTATAAAACAGATTGCTTCTATGTTGTTTTAATTAGCTTTTTAAGAATTTGGTGACTTTCTCCCCACCTCACCGTATGATCCCAGAAAGATGAATATTCTCTCACTTGACTCAATTTATCAAAAATATTTTAAACACCCTCGATGTACAAGGTTCCACTCAACCACAGAAGAGTTCATAAAGATGCCTGAAGCAGTATTGGGACATTCAACTTGCATGCTCTGATTGCAGGATTAGGAATGTACTCGATAGACTTTATTATAGAATAGAAGGTTATGCCTTTCAGAAACAAAATAGATTGTATTGTGAGCATGCATAGGGAACATCATCATGATGAAAGCCTCGAGAATCTCTATCATAGAGGAAGTGTTTTTTTTAATTTGAACCTTAAAACTTTTGGCAGAGGTGAGGAACAAGTATCTTTGGGTTTTTAATTACAGGCGAACGCAGAACTCATTGCCAACAAGATATACTTGCAATAGCGCACTTGAAAGAGGTATTAGTAGTGAAGGTGCTTACTTGTTAGCATGGTGGCTATTGAGACTGAGACTATTGAGACTATTAACAGTGATTTACAAATTTATCACATGATTTATTTTTAATTTTTAACAGTGTAAGCATGTGTGACTTCTTTAACTATAACGTTTGTGTATGTCTACCCTTGGTAACCAAGCAACTAGAATGTGTCTTCAAATGGGTTCTAACAATCTGACTATACTGGTAAAGGGGACCTCATTAGATATGCTTTGTTTCTGCATGAGGACATACTTTACGCTAGTATTTTCTTCATTCTGAAAGCAAAGGAACACATTTTAAAGTATATTTTCCATCCCAGCTTCATTTAGAACGTTGTGTTGTTTCTCATAGTAAAGGGGGCACTCACTGAAAAATAATTCTAGGTTTAGTTGATTTTGTCTTTTTAAATTGCTGATGCTTCCAAGAAGGAGGAAGTCTCCAGAGAGGCCTGCATCTTCAAAATTACTTTAAAGCCACAGGCCCCGTGTCAACACTGTAAAGGAACGAAGTTCATCAGTTGTTTTGCCCAGTGTTAGGCCAAACCCTACACACCATGTGACCTTTGCACCTACCCTGACTTCTGTGAGGTCTTCTCAGGAGATTGGAGACTCTGGGATCTCTCTAAAGACTCTTTTGAATGCCATTAAAACCATGGAGGGAAGACTGGAAGGTAAAATAGACATTCTTGCCTCAAGACCATTAAAAAATGATGAGTCACCAAATTTTCTTCACCGGGATTCGGTAAGTGAAGGCCACAAATTAAATCATAAGGAAATTTCAGATTTATACAACAATGAAGAAAAGTAGTAACATCTAGAAAGATAACGTTTGGAGGTGTGAGTAACAACAAGGAAAGAACTTCTTCACAAACAGCAAAAACTGATGATGTAGATCAAAACCATCATTCTGGCTATTGCATACTTAGTTTTTGATTTGGACACAGAAATGTCATATTTGGCTTAAGAGTAACCATTGAGATTTTTAATCTAATTTTCGCTTTAAAAATTAATGCTAATAGTCTTAACATTTACAGTAAAATGGGTAAAGCCTGATTTTCAAGTAGAAATACATAAATAGAAGCCCTGAGAACTTGAACACTGGAAACTACTTCCCAAAGAAAACTTACTAGAGCATCCATCTTTGTTTGGTATTTAAAAATAGAAAGTACTATAGCTTGTCTTCTAGAGTTAACTACAATTTAGACCCTTTCTGTAAGCACTTTTGCTAGTGGCCTTTTCATTTTTTATAAATAATTTATTATAAGCACTGGTAAAATTATAAAAACTATATTCTTCCTAATGTGCTTTTCTAGAACAAAATCCAATAGGCTTTCAAAACCTTATAAGTGAGCATCTTTTGTACTATTCTTGAATCCTTACAGAAGACGTTAAAGTATTTTTAACGTTACAGGTTAAAAGTTATAAGGAAGTATAATATTGAGGAAGATGTGGGGAAAAGGCATTCTTCTTTGCTGCTGTTTGGAGTGCCCTTTTCCTGTGGAGGACAATTTGGCTTTGTTTATCACTTTACACCCACAGTTGTACTCTTTCCTACAGATACACTAGCTTGTACATAAGACATGTTTACAAGGTTACTTTCTGAAGTATTGTTTGTTATTAGCAAAAGACTAGAAACAACCAAAATTCCATCAGTAAGAGGCTGGCTAAATAAATCATGGTATATCCATAGTTTGGAATACTGTTTGAAGATATATTTATCTTAATCATAGCATATCTATTATTAGGTTAAAACAGTCCAGGTTCAGAAGAGCATACAGAGTATTTTACTATTTGTGTGCAAAAGGGTTGGGGCGATGAAGTCTACATATGTATTCACTTTTGAATAGAGTCTCTCTAAAATGAATCGTGATAAATGGGCAACATTATTTTCGAGGAAGGAAACTGGGTGGCTGGGAGATTTTTCACTTTATCCTTTTGTACCTTAAGAGTAATGTGAATGTGCTACCCATCCAGAAAAATTTTATGAACATTTTATTTTCAACAGAAGTAAAAGTAGAGAAAGGATGGTCTTTTCAACAAATGTGCTAGAGCAATTGGGTATCATATGCAGAAACAAAAAAACAAAACACCTTTGATCCATACCTCTTACCATATATAAAAATTAACTCAAAATGGATGAAAGCCCTAAAGGTAAAACTTAAAACTGTAAAACTTCTGAAACATAGGATGAAACCATTGTGATCTTGGATTACACTAAGATTTCTTAGATTTGACATCAAAAGCATGATCCATAAAGGAAAAAAAGGTAACATTGACAACGTATGCTCTTCAAAGACATTGTTAAGAAAATGAAAAGCTACAGGCTGGGGGAAAAAAAAAAACATTTTCAAATCACATATCTGATAAAGGTCTTGTCTCCACAGTTTATTAAAAACTCTCCAAACTCACTAAGAAGGAAAAACAATCCGAAAAAAAACGGTGCAAAGTATTTTATTTATTTGGTGAACACACGTTTCACCAAAGAAGATATACGGATGATAAATAAGCACCTGAAAAGATGTTAAACATCAGTCATTAGGGAAATGCAAATTAAAACTGCAGTGAGGTACTACCACACACTATTAGGATGTCTAAGATTGAAAAACTGATTACCCCAAGTGTTAGTGAAGATGTGGAGGAACTCTCATACCTTGCTGAAGGGAATGTAAAATCACTCAGCCACTCTGGAAAATAGTTTGGTAGTTTCTTTAAAAGTGAGACATACTACTACCATACAACCCAGCCAGTCCACTCCTATGCATTCACCAAAGATAAATGAAAGCATATATCTACACGAAGATCTGTATACAACTGCCCAGAGCAGCTGTACTTGTAACAGCTTAAAACTGGAACAACTCCAGTGTTCAGCAGAACACTATTCAGCAACAGAAAGGAAGAAATATTGATATATAAAGAAGAGTGAGTGAATCTCACAATAATTGTGCTGAGTGGAAAATCATTCAAAAATGAGTACATCAACTATGATTTCATTTATATAAAATCCTAGGAAATAAAAGTGAATTGATTGTGACAGAAAACAGGTCAGTGGTAGCCTTGGGTGGATGTGTAGGAACAGGGAGATATAGAAGTGGGGGAAATTACAAAAAGGCATAAGGGAACTTTGGGGATAATGGAAGTGTTCATTATCATGATTATGGTTTATACATATATCAAAATTGTACACTTTAAATATTCATAGCTTATTGTATTTCAACTATATCTCAGTAAGGCTGTTTTTAAAAATGTGAATGTATTATACTAAAATTAAATATTTTTAAATGTTTAAAATAACATTCTTGAAATGACAAAAACAGTAGCGATAGAGAACAAATTACTGGTTGCCAGGGGACATGGGATGAGTTTGGGGGGGGGGGTGTGAACACAGAGAAGTAGCACAAGTGAGTTGTTTGCGGCAGTGGAGCAGTTCTGTATCTTGGTTGTCGTGATCACAGGAATATGTGCATGGGGTCAGATTACATAGAGCTATGTGCATGTGTGCATACACAGATGAATGCAGGTTAAAAAAAATGGTGAAGGGCTTCCCTGGTGGCGCAGTGGTTGAGAGTCCGCCTGCCGACGCAGGGGACGCGGGTTCGTGCCCCGGTCCGGGAAGATGCCACATGCCGCGGAGCGGCTGGGCCCGTGAGCCATGGCCGCTGAGCCTGCGTGTCCGGAGCCTGTGCTCCGCAACGGGAGAGGCCACAACAGTGAGAGGCCCACGTACCACACACACACACACACACACACACACACACACACACAGTTCCTTTTCATCCATTTCTTAGGTGTCTCACAGTTTCTATAGTGTTATGTTTTTATAGTTTTATATTAGAGAATATATGTAAGGGGCAATATTAGGGTAGGAGATTAAGAAGTACAGACTACTGTGTATAAAATAAGCTACAAGGATATATTGTACATTACATGGAATATAGCCGATATTTTATAATAACTCTAAATGGAGTATAATCTTTAAAAATTGTGAATCCCTATGTTGTATAGTTGAAACTTACATAATAGTATAAATCAACTCTACCTCAATTTTTAAAAATATGTATCTATATATATTTAGATCATTTGAACAGTAGGAGGATATGACCTTGACCTAAATACTGGTATTTCCGAGACTGCCTGGTAAGCTAGCTGTGGAAGCTACTTGGATTTTAATGACACAGGAACATCAGATCTCTGAGGGCAGCAGGATTTATTTGCTTCTGTGTTCTTCCCCATTTCAGTGTCCTGAATTAGAAATTCTTCCAAAAAAGAAACCCAGTATAAAAAGTAAAGTGCTTTATAGATGAGAACATGCCATCTGACAAGTTTCAGGGCATTTTATTGAGTACTCTGAGGCTGGGGGTAGCGTAAGTTACCTGAGAAATATTGTGGAATAAGGATATTCTGTGTTTTGTTTGAAGAGAGGCAAATCGAAAATTCTTGAGTGTTCATCAGTATTTTCCACTGAGTTCTAAGGTTAACAGCAGTTTGCTTACGTTTAAAATGAGAATAAGTGTTGCATCAATACCTCTCTTTAGAGGCAGCCATTCTAATTCTGAACCTTAAGTGAATACACTTAAGGGGGAGCCATGGAACATGTTTTATACTGTACACTGTGGAAAAGAGCACCAGAAACAGGCAAAGATGAGAAAAAGGATTCTGCTGATGGAACAAGAGAGATTTCCTAAGACAAAATGTGTTTTCATGTAGCCTTTCTAAAAAAAACGAAGTATTAGCACTCAAATTTTAACAGCTCTTGAAAACAATCAGTGGCTACAACCAAGAGGAGTTTGCCCTTCAGAGGTGGGAAACAAGAAAAGATACTGAGAGAGGAAAAGGTTGATTTAAATTAAAAATTTTGGATGAATTTTTTTCTGATTCAGAGATAAGCTCAGTAATGTTAATTGTCGATTTGTATTGAGAGGGTTGGGAATAAGAGGAAGAAAATGTAGAAAAACACACAAGTTGGAGATTTGTGAGTAAATATTAATGATTTTATTCCCCCAAATCATCTTTTCTTTAAAGTGAAAGATGTGAGTAGTCAGCTTTATGAGTTAGTTTTCAAATATAATTCAGCCTATAAGAATTCTGTTAATTCAACTTTCGTAATTCTCTGTGGGTAAACACAAGACTCTTGTCTCCTTACATATGGACAATTCTAATTATCCGTACTCAGAAAGGGTTTTGAATACTAGATACCACAATTTCTTTAAAATTGAAATATTTTACCCACAAAGTCTCACTGTTATATTCATGAGTCATGTTAATTTGGAGTTTCCATAAATGCTACAAACCAAATGAATTATCTCAGTACATGTATAGGGCTATAGCCTATTTTATTTGATGAAATAGCCATTTTAGTTGAAATAGCATCATTAGAAAAACAGGATCGCTTTTTACAAGTTTTAAGGGTTTTCTGTGATTTTTTTCTGCTAAACTTGTGACATCTTAATTTTTTCTGTTTTGGAGTGTGTGTGTGTATATATATATATATATTTATTTAATGAGACTTGTTTTTTTATTCTTCTGTTTTCCCTCTAGATAAAAGTTAAGCAGCTAGAAGAACAACTACATTCTTTTACTGAAACCAGTTCACAGAACGACCATCTACGCAAGTTGAATAAGGCACTAGAGGGCAAATATGCTCAGGTGTGATGAATAGCTATAAAACAGATTGCTTCTATGTTGTTTTAATTAGCTTTTTAAGAATTTGGTGACTTTCTCCCCACCTCACCGTATGATCCCAGAAAGATGAATATTCTCTCACTTGACTCAATTTATCAAAAATATTTTAAACACCCTCGATGTACAAGGTTCCACTCAACCACAGAAGAGTTCATAAAGATGCCTGAAGCAGTATTGGGACATTCAACTTGCATGCTCTGATTGCAGGATTAGGAATGTACTCGGCAGACTTTATTATAGAATAGAAGGTTATGCCTTTCAGAAACAAAATAGATTGTATTGTCAGCATGCATAGGGAACATCATCATGATGAAAGCCTCGAGAATCTCTATCATAGAGGAAGTGTTTTTTTTAATTTGAACCTTAAAACTTTTGGCAGAGGTGAGGAACAAGTATCTTTGGGTTTTTAATTACAGGCGAACGCAGAACTCATTGCCAACAAGATATACTTGCAATAGCGCACTTGAAAGAGGTATTAGTAGTGAAGGTGCTTACTTGTTAGCATGGTGGCTATTGAGACTGAGACTATTGAGACTATTAACAATGATTTACAAATTTATCGCATGATTTATTTTTAATTTTTAACAGTGTAAGCATGTGTGACTTCTTTAACTATAACGTTTGTGTATGTCTACCCTTGGTAACCAAGCAACTAGAATGTGTCTTCAAATGGGTTCTAACAATCTGACTATACTGGTAAAGGGGACCTCATTAGATATGCTTTGTTTCTGCATGAGGACATACTTTACGCTAGTATTTTCTTCATTCTGAAAGCAAAGGAACACATTTTAAAGTATATTTTCCATCCCAGCTTCATTTAGAACGTTGTGTTGTTTCTCATAGTAAAGGGGGCACTCACTGAAAAATAATTCTAGGTTTAGTTGATTTTGTCTTTTTAAATTGCTGATGCTTCCAAGAAGGAGGAAGTCTCCAGAGAGGCCTGCATCTTCAAAATTACTTTAAAGCCACAGGCCCCGTGTCAACACTGTAAAGGAACGAAGTTCATCAGTTGTTTTGCCCAGTGTTAGGCCAAACCCTACACACCATGTGACCTTTGCACCTACCCTGACTTCTGTGAGGTCTTCTCAGGAGATTGGAGACTCTGGGATCTCTCTAAAGACTCTTTTGAATGCCATTAAAACCATGGAGGGAAGACTGGAAGGTAAAATAGACATTCTTGCCTCAAGACCATTAAAAAATGATGAGTCACCAAATTTTCTTCACCGGGATTCGGTAAGTGAAGGCCACAAATTAAATCATAAGGAAATTTCAGATTTATACAACAATGAAGAAAAGTAGTAACATCTAGAAAGATAACGTTTGGAGGTGTGAGTAACAACAAGGAAAGAACTTCTTCACAAACAGCAAAAACTGATGATGTA